>NC_053389.1:326641729-326941729 GCF_905171765.1 Bufo bufo
GCAACAAAGGCCTACTTTGCATATTGAGAAAATATAACTCAGAAAAAGAGCATCTGATCAACAGGCAGGATGTTATGGCACTAGTTATTTTTCAAATCATTTTACTGACCCCTGATGATGTAGTGATATGGAAATCAGGGCACAGTAGGGTATTAGCGGTGATCAGCAGCAGTCAAAAATTATCCCTAGCATAGCTCTGGATACCCAGCTGTGATCGGGGGCAAGGGCTTCCATAGAAAGTATTTACTGCTACTTCAATCATCCAAAGTGCAGTGCTCTGTATGATTCTAATACTGATAGTGATTTTCTTATACTGTCTTGCTGGTTCACTTCATGGTGATAATCATCTGATGATAACCAGGGGTGATCCAGATACAGTATTAGGAGTTAAGGTGCCAGTGGATAGCATTAACCAGGGGTGTATTGGCCATAGACCTTACAGAGAAATTTCCCAGTAGGGCGATGATCAAGGGACTGCCTAAGCCCTGCTGAGAGCTGGCCAGTGGAAGTTTTTGGGGATGTATTTTGTGCTGCTGGTGGCAGTATTTTGTTATGGACTGTGGTATTTGGGTCTGTTGGGGTGGTATAATGTGCCACAATATGGTATTGGTGGCCCTGCCTACTTGCGCTGGCTTTGCCTTCCATCAATTAGGACCCGACTACAAAATGGGGCCACTTTTAGTATTTTTTCCAGAGACACTATAAGTTCCCACTCCGCATCTGTGTGCAAATAGGTTTATATGGTTCAGCCAGCATTTTGAGTTCCTCTTTTTGATCATGATAGGGTTTACACTAGAGGGGCGTATAGAATAGTAAGAGCCTCTCTGCAGGCAGCCATTTCAGTTGGTGACTGTGAACAGAGAGGTTCTGTGCCCCTGTGTGCTGTGTGCTGCCTGCTGGGACTTGTGGTGCACCTGCGCTCCAATGCTATTTTGGGTGATCTACTGTGCTAATTAAGGAACTGCTATAGTATTCAATAATGTATCTGTATATTTGTACCAGTTCTAGGATCCTTAATCCCTGATCCCTAAGTCCTAGTTCACACAAACGTGTGTGATCCGTGGCCGTATTGCGGCCACAGTTCCGTGTGCATTCCGCATCACGGATGCAAACCCATTCACTTCAATATAGAACATGTCCTATCTTTTTGCGGAACGGGCGGATCGTGGACCCATTAAAGTAAATGGGTCCGCGATCCGATGCGCCTGACCTACGGCCGGCGATCGTGCATTTGTGGGCCGCAACACAAGTCAAACACGTTCGTGTGAACTCGGCCTAAGACCCAATCCCTGCAACTATCCCTCTCCCCTTCCCCATGTGAGCTTTTGGCAAACAGAGCCATCCGTGAATGCTTTTTTGTCAAATTTTTTTTCTTGTCTTTTTATTTCTAGTCCTGCACCAGTTTTTCTGTGTGCTGACTGTGACAGCCAAGAGATGATCAGTGTGTACAACATTAATTAGTATCTGAGCTCATTATTTTTTTCAGTCCGTGCTTTTTTTTGACAGTCTGTTTTAGCACCAACTTTCCAGTGTGTGCCCTGAAACCGCTGACATCCTCATTGCACCAAATGCCTAATTTGCATATTAAGCATATTAAGAAAAAGTATGACTTGAAAACAGAGAAAACAATACCTTTTATTTCCTTTGTAGCTAGCCTGGTTATGGAGAAATAAGAAGTTTTAACTTTATGCAAATCAGCAGTTGGAGCACCAAGGGGTGGGCTGTAGTGTTTGAGTACTGCTACAGCTAGGCCCCTAGTACTCATTATACTACCCCCTCAGCTTTGATTGGCAGGACTAATAGCTGACAGCTCATGGGCTCTGGTGCAAGAGTCCAGCTTGGGGTCCCCTTCCCTCAGTGCTTTGTGGCAAGGGTCTGGGGTGCACCTAGCCTTTCTGCTGCCTGAGGCAAAAATTGAAACAGCACCCCAATGTGCCAAATTTCCAACCTATCCCTCCAGCCCTACTGTTAAAGAAATATTGGGAAAACATTAAATACGGTGCTACAAAACACACAAGGTAATACACGTAACTCTTACAGCCAATGCTGTCTCCTCTGATGTAGACGTTCTCTTTCCTCATCTTCTCCTTTCAGACCAGACTGCCATGATAATTTCTTTCAGCCTCTTCTCATCTCTGCAGAGTTTAACAAACAGATATCATAGTTTCCTACTTTTTCATCCTCTTACCCCAATACTATTGCCACTGTGCTCCACAACACTTTACAGAAACAGTCCCCCTGAAAATATTAGTACTAGTGTTCATCGAGCATGCTTGGCCGAACACCAGTTCAGCTTGAGCATCACTATGCTACTGCTGGGATTTGAACTCCGAACCCCTTGTATATTAGAGGCAAGGACCTTATCCACTCAGCTATAGCACTAAATGTTAAACTGTGTATAAAAAAACCAAAAACAAAACTCATAGTAGTTTCTGATGTAGTGAGTATTCCTATTCAGCAGAAGACTTATTTTATATTTCTGTGGAGGTTAACCTGTAGCTCTATAGTGTAGTGGTTAACATCCTTGCCTCTAATGTACACGGTTGGGAGTTTGAATATCAGCAGAAACATTGATTTATTTATATATATATAGTACAGACCAAAAGTTTGGACACACCTTCTCATTCAAAGAGTTTTCTTTATTTTCATGACTATGAAGGCATCAAAACTATGAATTAACACATGTGGAATTATATACATAACAAACAAGTGTGAAACAACTGAAAATATGTCATATTCTAGGTTCTTCAAAGTAGCCACCTTTTGCTTTGATTACTGCTTTGCACACTCTTGGCATTCTCTTGATGAGCTTCAAGAGGTAGTCCCCTGAAATGGTAATCCAACAGTCTTGAAGGAGTTCCCAGAGATGCTTAGCACTTGTTGGCCCTTTTGCCTTCACTCCGCGGTCCAGCTCACCCCAAACCATCTCGATTGGGTTCAGGTCCGGTGACTGTGGAGGCCAGGTCATCTGGCACAGCACCCCATCACTCTCCTTCTTAAAGTAATGATGGCCACTCGTTTTTCTTTACTTAGCTGCTTTTTTCTTGCCATAATACCAATTCTATTCAGTAGGACTATCAGCTGTGTATCCACCTGACTTCTCCTCAACGCAACTGATGGTCCCAACCCCATTTATAAGGCAAGAAATCCCACTTATTAAACCTGACAGGGCACACCTGTGAAGTGAAAACCATTTTAGGGGACTACCTCTTGAAGCTCATCAAGAGAATGCCAAGAGTGTGCAAAGCAGTAATCAAAGCAAAAGGTGGCTACTTTGAAGAACCTAGAATATGGCATATTTTCAGTTGTTTCACACTTGTTTGTTATGTATATAATTCCACATGTGTTCTTAGTTTTGATGCCTTCAGTGTGAATCTGCAATTTTCATAGTCATGAAAATAAAGAAAACTCTTTGAATGAGAAGGTGTGTCCAAACTTTTGGTCTGTACTGTATATGTATATATATATATATATATATATATATATATATATATATATATATATATATATACACTTTTTTAGCCATAATCTATTTGCATATATTATCATATATTTAGAGTATATAATATACTAGCAAAAGGACCCGGCTTCGCAAGGGTATATTTCATCTATTTCATTTTATTTTTCCGTGTGTCGTAAAAAGATATCGACAGTTTCCCACATAACAGTAACCTCTACAGTACCCGCCCCTCTAACAATTACCTCCACAGTGCACGCCCCTTTAACATTGACTGTCCACAGTGGCCACCCCTTTAACATTGACCTCCACAGTGCCTGCCCCTTTAACAATGACCTTCACAGTGCCCGCTTCTTTAACAGTGCCTGCCCCTTTAACAGTGACATTTACAGTGCCAGCTTCTTTAACAGTGACTTCCACAGTGCCAGCCGCTTTAACAGAGACCTCCACAGTGCACGCCCCTTTAAAAATTACTTTCACAGTGATCGCCCTTTTAACAGTGACTTTTACAGTGACCGCCCCTTTAACATTGACCGCCCATTTACCAGTGACTTTCACAGTGACAGCCCCTTTAACAATGACTTTCACAGTGACCGCCCGTTTGACAGTAATTTTCAGTGACCGCACCTTTAGCAGTGACTTTCACAGTGACCATCCATTTAACCCCTTAGGGACCGGACTCATTTTTACTTTAAGGACCAGGCCATTTTTTGCAAATCTGACCAGTGTCACTTTATGTGGTGATAACTTTAAAACGCTTTGACTTATCCAGGCCATTCTGAGATAGTTTTTTCGTCACATATTGTACTTCAAAAAAATACCAAATTTACCAAAAATCTTAAAAAATTAGCAAACTTTTAAGTTTCAATTTCTCTACTTCCATAATACATAGTAATACCTCCAAAAATAGTTATTACTTTACATTTTTTCATATGTCTACTTCATGTTTGGATCATTTTGGGAATGATATTTTATTTTTGGGGGATGTTACAAGGCTTAGAAATTTTCAAAAACCAACTTTTTAAGGACCAGTTCAGGTCTGAAGTCACTTTGTGAGGCTTACATAATAGAAACCACCCCAAAATAACCCCATTCTAGAAACTACACCCCTCAAGGTATTCAAAACTGATTTTACAAACATTGTTAACCCTTTAGGTGTTCCACAAGAATTAATGGAAAATAGAGATACAATTTCAAAATTTCTGATTTTCCATTTTAATATTTTTTTTCCAGTTGCAAAGCAAGGGTTAACAGCCAAACAAAACTCAATATTTATGGCTCTCATTCTGTAGTTTACAGAAACACCCCATATGTGGTCATAAACTGCTGTACGGGCACACGGCAGAGCGCAGAAGGAAAGGAATACCATACGGTTTTTGGAAGGCAGATTTTGCTGGACTGTTTTTTTTACACCATGTCCCATTTGAAGCCCCCCTGATGCACCCCTAGAGTAGAAACTCCATAAAATGACCCCATTTTAGAAACTACAGGATAGGGTGGCAGTTTTGTTTGTACTAGTTTAGGGTACATATGATTTTTGCTTGCTCTATATTACACTTTTTGTGAGGCAAGATAACAAGAAATAGCTGTTTTTGCACAGTTTTTTATTTTATTTACAACATTCATCTGACAGGTTAGATCATGTGGTATTTTTATAGACCAGGTTGTCATGGGCGCGGCAGTACCTAATATAAATGCTATTTTTTTTATTTATGTAAGTTTTACACAGTGATTTCATTTTTGAAACAAAAGAAATCATGTTTTAGTGTTTCCATAGTCTGAGAGTCATAGTTTTTTCAATTTTTGGGAGATTACCTTGGGTAAAGTACGATTTTTGCGGGATGAGATGACGGTTTGATTGGCACTATTTGGGGGTGCGTATGACTTTTTGATCGCTTGCTATTACACTTTTTGTGATGTAAGGTGACAAAAAATGAGGGGTTAGGTCATGTGATATTTCTATAGAGCATGTTATTACAGACGTGGCGATACCTAATATGTATACTTTTTTTAAATTTACTTAAGTTTTACACAATGACAGCTTTTTTAAAACCAAAAAAATTATGTTTTAGTGTCTCCATATTCTGAGCCATAGTTTTTTTATTTTTTGGGCGATTGTCTTAGGTAGGGGCTCAATTTTTGCGGGATGATATGACGGTTAGATTGGTACTATTTTGGTGGGCATACGCCTTTTTGATCGCTTACTGTTGTACTTTTTGTGATGTAAGGTGACCAAAAAATTGTTTATTTAGCAGTTTTTTTTGTTTTTTTTTTACGGTGTTCATCTGAGGGGTTAGGTCATGTGATATGTTTATAGAGCCAGTCGATACGGACGCGGTGATACCTAATGTGTGTACTTTATGTATATATTTTTTTTTACTTTATTTGGGGGAAATGACGTTTTCTTTTTTTTTTTACTTGAAACTTTACATTTTTTGCGGGGGAAACTTAATTTCTTCAACTTTTCTTTTCCAATTTTTTTTGTCCCACTTTGAGAGTTCAACTTTTGGAGTCTGATCCCCTTTACAATGCATTCCAATACTTCTGTATTGGAATGCATTGACTGTATGAGTAATACAGTGTCTATTACTCATACAGCTTCCGGCCTGTGAGATTCAGGGAGCTGGATCTCACAGGCTCATCACAGGAAGGCAGTGCCGATGCCTAAGGAAGGCAGAGCCAATGCCTAAGGAAGGCATTGCGCTGCCTTCATGCCATCGGGTCCCCCCTACAGCCGCAGGGGGACCCGATGGCACCGCCGCCCACCGGCGCAACCTACAGTAAAAACCGCAAACCGCAGGTCTGAATTGACCTGCGGTTTGCAGCGATCGCCAACACGGGGGGGGGGGGACCCCCCGCGCATTGACCCAAGGTGCCTGCTCAATGATTTGAGCAGGCATCTTGTTCCGATAACCGCCCGCCGTGCGGCAGTGATCGGAAATACACAGGCTGTACAGGTACGCCCTGTGTCCTTAAGTGCCAGGACATCAGGGCGTACCTGTATGGCCTATGTCCGGAATAAGTTTACAGTGACGCCCCTTTAACATTGGCTTTCACAGTGACCGCCCCTTCAACAGTGACTTTCACAGTGACGGCCCCTTTAACAGTGACTTTCACAGTGACGGCCCCTTTAACAGTGACTTTCACAGTGACCGCCCCTTAAACAGTGATTTTTAGTGACTGCTCCTTTAACAGTGACTTTCATAGTGACCGCGCCTTTAACAGTGACAGCCCTTTAACAGTGACTTTCACAGTGACTGCCCCTTTAAAAGTGACTTTCATAGTGACCGTCCCTTTAACTGTGACTTTCACAGTGACTGCCCCTTTAACATTGACTTTCACAGTAACCGCCCTTTTAACAGTGACTTTCACAGTGCCAGCCCCTTTAACAGTGACTTTCAATATTACCGCTCCTTTAACAGTGACTTTCACTGTTACCGCTCCTTTAACAGTGACTTTCACGGACTCCGCCCCTTTAACAGTGACCACTCCTTTAATAGTGTAGGTGTGCAATTTTTTGACAATGCTTAACTTACCATAGGAATTGACATTGTTAGGAGGGATGGTGTTTTTTTGTACTTGTCGCAGTATCCTCCTGCACTACTACTACTATATGAAATCACATTTTTTGTATTATGTATGAATTTATTCTCTTTTAATTAATAAAGATTGAGTTATGCTATATGTGTGTGATTTAATGGGGTTTCTATCAGTTTGACACACATATTATTCTATTGACATCTAATTATTGTTTGTTTTTTGTTTTTTTATAAAGAACGTCCAGACAGACAGACAGAAATTATAATATATATTTACATATGATTAAGTAGGATTATATATATATATATATATATATATATATACAGTGGATATAAAAAGTCTACACACCCCTGTTAAAATTTCAGGTTTCTGTGATGTAAAAAAATTACAAAGATACCGTTGTTTTCGCCCCACAAGACGCACTCCCCCCCCCCAAAAAAAAAAAGTGGGGGGGAAATGCCCCTGCGTCTTATGGGGCGAATGCTGCCATTTTACATTGCAGTCTGCGATGCTGCAGCATCGCAGACTGCGATGTATCAGCTGGAGGGGGGAGAGAGGAGGGGCCGGTGTCATGAAAATGCGGCGGGGCCGCTGCGGTCACTGTACTCCGGCCCTGCCGCTCACTCACTTCCTTAATGCCTAAACCTTTTATAATAATAACTTTAATTGAAGTTCCAATCCCCAACCCCATCTGTACTACTTACTAAATGTCCTGTAGCACTCACTGATGTCACGTGCCTGCGCGCCTTCATTCATAAAATAGGCGGCACAGGCACGTGACATCAGTGAGTTACGGCCGGCCGCCCGCCCTGCTCTGCCTGCTACAGGGCATTTAGTAAGTAGTACAGATGGAGCTGGGGTTCGGAACTTCAATTAAAGTTATTATTATAAAAGGTTTAGGCAATAAAGCAGTGAGTGAGCGGCCGGGCGGGAGTACAGTGACCGCAGTGACCGCAGCGGCCCCGCCGCATTTGCATGCCACCGGCCCCTGCCACAGGTTTAGCTCCAGTATATTAGGGCATCTGTGGATGCCACTATTATGGGGTGGGGGATATGTGGATGGCACTGTTATGGGGTGGGGGATATGTGGATGGCACTGTTATGGGGTGGGGGATCTGTGGGTGACACATATATAGCAGTGCCATCCACAGATCCACCCCCCATAACAGTGCCATCCACAGATCCCCCTCCATAACAGTGCCATCCACAGATCTCCCCCTCCATAAGAGTGCCATCCACAGATCACCCCCTCCATAACAGTGCCATCCACAGATCACCCCCCCATAACAGTGCCATCCACAGATCACCCCCCATAACAGTGCCATCCACAGATCACCCCCCCATAACAGTGCCATCCACAGATCACCCCCCCATAACAGTGCCATCCACAGATCACTCCCCCATAACAGTGCCATCCACAGATCACCCCCCATAACAGTGCCATCCACAGATCACCCCCATAACAGTGCCATCCACAGATCACCCCCATAACAGTGCCATCCACAGATCCCCCCATAACAGTTCCCCCCCTCAGATCCCCCATAACAGTGCCATCCACAGATCCCCCCATAACCGTGCCATCCACAGATCACCCCCATAACAGTGCCATCCACAGATCACCCCCATAACAGTGCCATCCACAGATCCCCCCATAACAGTTCCCCCCTCAGATCCCCCATAACAGTGCCATCCACAGATCCCCCCTATAACCGTGCCATCCACAGATCCCCCCTATAACCGTGCCATCCACAGATCCCCCCATAACAGTGCCATCCACAGATCCCCCCATAACAGTGCCACCCACAGATCCCCCCATAACAGTGCCAACCACAGATCCTCCATAGTAGTGTCATGCACAGACCACCATTAGTTCAAAACCCACCAAAAGCACACCTTTTGGTTAAAAATATATTTTTTTTTATTTTCCTCCTCTAAAACCTAGGTGGATCTTATGGGCCGGTGCGTCTTATAGGGGGAAAAATACGGTAAATCATTTCAGAACTTTTTCCACCTTTAATGTGACTTAATAAACTGTACAACTCAATTGAAAAACAAACTGAAATCTTTTAGGTAGAGGGAAGAAAAAATATAAAAATAAAATAATATGGTTGCGTAAGTGTGCACACCCTTAAACTAATACTTTGTTGAAGCACCTTTTGATTTTATTACAGCACTCAGTCTTTTTGGGTATGAGTCTACCAGCATGGCACATTTTGACTTGGCAAGATTTGCCCACTCTTCTTTGCAAAAACACTCCAAATCTGTCAGATTGTGAGGGCATCTCCTGTGAACAGCCCTCTTCAGTAGGGATGAGCAGGAGGTGCCATATTCGATTTTGCGATATTTCGCGAATATTCGATTGAATATTTGTCTTATATTCATCTAAATTGAATATTCTTCATTATTCTATTTATCGCGAATAATATGCAATTTAATTATTTGCATATTGCGATTTTCTTTTAACTGTATAAGGCAACTTTCCTATTGGTTGGCTATTTAGAATATACGTCTTCTTTTTTTCAATCTGTACGGTCGTTCGCATACTCCTCCCCGACAAGTGTCCCCATCACCATGGGAACGCCTGTGGGTTAGAAAATACCATCGGATCTGAGTTTTCCCTGAGATCATGAAAACTCAGATCCGATGGTATATTCTAACGCACAGGCGTTCCCATGGTGACGGGGACGCTTGTCGGGGAGGAGTATGCGAACAACCGTACAGATTGAAAAAAAAAAGACGTATATTCTAAATAACGAATATTTGCTATATTGCTATAACTTAGTTTTTTATAATATCCGTCATATTCTAAAACACTAAGTTGCTAAACAATATTGCGAATATTTGTGAAATACACATATAGACTGCAATTTAGCTAATATAGTGCGATAGTATGTTTTTTTATAGTGTACAGTCGTGGCCAAAAGTTTTGAGAATTACATAGATTTTGGAAATTGGAAAAGTTGCTGCTTAAGTTTTTATTATAGCAATTTGCATATACTCCAGAATGTTATGAAGAGTGATCAGATGAATTGAATAGTCCTTCTTTGCCATGAAAATTAACTTAATTCCAAAAAAAACTTTCCACTGCATTTAATTGCTGTCATTAAAGGACCTGCTGAGATCATTTCAGTAATCGTCTTGTTAACTCAGGTGAGAATGTTGACGAGCACAAGGCTGGAGATCATTATGTCAGGCTGATTGGGTTAAAATGGCAGACTTGACATGTTAAAAGGAGGGTGATGCTTGAAATCATTGTTCTTCCATTGTTAACCATGGTGACCTGCAAAGAAACACATGCAGCCATCATTGCGTTGCATAAAAATGGCTTCACAGGCAAGGATATTGTGGCTACTAAGATTGCACCTCAATCAACAATTTATAGGATCATCAAGAACTTCAAGGAAAGAGGTTCAATTCTTGTTAAGAAGGCTTCAGGGCGTCCAAGAAAGTCCAGCAAGTGCCAGGATCGTCTCCTAAAGAGGATTCAGCTGCGGGATCGGAGTGCCACCAGTGCAGAGCTTGCTCAGGAATGGCAACAGGCAGGTGTGAGCGCATCTGCACGCACAGTGAGGCGAAGACTTTTGGAAGATGACCTGGTGTCAAGAAGGGCAGCAAAAAAGCCACTTCTCTCCAAAAAAAACATCAGGGACAGATTGATCTTCTGCAGAAAGTATGGTGAATGGACTGCTGAGGACTGGGGCAAAGTCATATTCTCCGATGAAGCCTCTTTCCGATTGGGGCATCTGGAAAAAGGCTTGCCCGAAGAAAAAAAGGTGAGCGCTACTATCAGTCCTGTGTCATGCTAACAGTAAAGCATCCTGAGACCATTCATGTGTGGGGTTGCTTCTCATCCAAGGGAGTGGGCTCACTCACAATTTTGCCCAAAAACACAGCCATGAATAAAGAATGGTACCAAAACACCCCCCAACAGCAACTTCTTCCAACAATCCAACAACAGTTTGGTGAAGAACAATGCATTTTCCAGCACGATGGAGCACCGTGCCATAAGGCAAAAGTGATAACTAAGTGGCTCGGGGACCAAAACATTGACATTTTGGGTCCATGGCCTGGAAACTCCCCAGATCTTAATCCCATTGAGAACTTGTGGTCAATCCTCAAGAGGCGGGTGGACAAACAAAAACCCACTAATTCTGACAAACTCCAAGAAGTGATTATGAAAGAATGGGTTGCTATCAGTCAGGAATTGGCCCAGAAGTTGAGAGCATGCCCAGTCGAATTGCAGAGGTCCTGAAAAAGAAGGGCCAACACTGCAAATACTGACTCTTTGCATAAATGTCATGTAATTGTCGATAAAAGCCTTTGAAACGTATGAAGTGCATGTAATTATATTTCACTACATCACAGAAACAACTGAAACAAAGATCTAAAAGCAGTTTAGCAGCAAACTATGTGAAAACTAATATTTGTGTCATTCTCAAAACTTTTGGCCACGACTGTACATTTTTTCCAAATCTAAACTTCAGAATAGATAAAAAAAATTAGACTATAAAAAAAAAAGATTTTAGTACTATATTAGCCAAATTGCAGTCTATATGTGTATTTTACGAATATTCGCTATATTGCTATAACTTCATTTTTTAGAATATTCGTCATTTTCTAAAACTAGAATATATAGCATTATAGCGAATATTTGTAAAATACACATATAGACTGTAATTTAGCTAATATAGTGCTATAATTTTTTTTATATTCAAATTTTTTTTGTCTCTTCTGAAGTCCAGATTTGGAAAAAATTTACACTATAAAAAAAAATACTATAGCACTATGTTAGCTAACTTGCGGTCTATATGTGTATTTCACAAATATTTGCTATATTGCTATAACTTCGTGTTTTAGAATATGACGAATATGGCGAATATAACGAATATTCTAAAAAACCAAGTTAGAGCTTGTCGGGGAGGAGTATGCAAACGACTGTACAAATTGGAAAAAAAGACGAATATTCTAAATAACGAATATATTCTATATATTCGTTTTTTAGAATATTGATAATTTTATTTTCCATATAAAAACATGATTCCTTCCTGCTTAAGTTGCTAGTGTGCCAAAGACTCATTGACCCACAAGAAAGAAGCAGGGAGGAATCATGTTTTCAGATTTTAAAAAATGACGAATATTCGATATAGCGAATATATAGCACTATATTCGTAATATTTGCGAATTTGCAAAGTTGCGATATTCGCAATTAATATTCGCTATTTGAATATTCACGCTCAACACTACTCTTCAGATCACCCCACAGATTTTCAATTGGATTCAGGTCTGGGCTCTGGCTTGGCCATTCCAAAACTTTAATCTTCTTCTGGTGAAGCCATTCCTTTGTTGATTTGGATGTATGCTTTGGGTCTTTGTCATGCTGAAAGATGAAGTTCCTCTTCATGTTCAGCTTTCTAGAAGAAGCCTGAAGGTTTTGTGCCAATATTGACTGGTATTTGGAACTGTTCATAATTCACTCTAGCTTAACTAAGGCCCCACACAGTCATTACTTGCCAGATATTCCTGCAGCTCCTTTAATGTTGCTGTAGGCCTCTTGGTAGCCTCCCAGACCTGTTTTCTTCTCGAGTTTTCATCAATTTTGGAGGGATGTCCAGTTCTTGGTAATGTCACTGTTGTGACATATTTTCTCCACTTGATGATGACTGTCTTCACTGTGTTCCATGGTATATCTTCTGCCTTGGAAATTCTTTCGTACCCTTCTCCTGACTGATACCTTTTAACAATGAGATCCCTCTGATGCTTTGGAAGCTCTCTGTGGATCATGGTTTTTGCTGTGGGATGCAACTAAGAAAATTTCAGGAAAGACCAACTAGAGCAGCTGAACTTTATTTGGGGTTAATCAGAGGCACTTTAAATGATGGCTGGTGTATGTTGACTCCTATTTAACATGATTTTGAATGTGAATTGCTTAATTCTGAACACAGCTACATCCCCAGTTATAAGAGGGTGTGCACACTTATGCAACCACATTATTTTAGTTTTTTTAGTTTTCTTCCCTCCACCTAAAAGATTTCAGTTTGTTTTTCAATTAAGTGGTACAGTTTATAGGTCACATTAAAGGTGAAAAAAGTTCTGAAATGATTTATCTTTGTCTCATTTTTTTTTACATCACAGAAACCTGACATTTTAACAGGGTCGTGAAGACTTTTTATATCCACTGTGTGTGTGTATATATATATATATATATATATATATATATACACTCACCTAAAGAATTATTAGGAACACCTGTTCTATTTCTCATTAATGCAATTATCTAGTCAACCAATCACATGGCAGTTACTTCAATGCATTTAGGGATGTGGTCCTGGTCAAGACAATCTCCTGAACTCCAAACTGAATGTCAGAATGGGAAAGAAAGGTGATTTAAGCAATTTTGAGCGTGGCATGGTTGTTGGTGCCAGACGGGCCGGTCTGAGTATTTCACAATCTGCTCAGTTACTGGGATTTTCATGCACAACCATTTCTAGGGTTTACAAAGAATGGTGTGAAAAGGGAAAAACATCCAGTATGCGGCAGTCCTGTGGGCAAAAATGCCTTGTGGATCCTCATTATTATTTTCCCTTATAACATGGTTTCTGAATACAGAATGCATAGTAAAATAGCGCTGGAGGGGTTAAAAAAGTAAATAAATAATAATTTAACTCACCTTAGTCCACTTGATCGCGCTGCCGGCTTCTCGTCTGTCTTCTTCTTTGCTGAAGAGGACCTGTGGTGAGCATCCATTGCAGGAACAGGACCTGTGGTGATGTCACTGCCGCAAGTGTGAAACTAGCCTAAGGTGAGTTAAACTTTTTATTATTTTTTTTAACCCCTCCAGCGCTATTTTACTATGCATTCTGTATTCAGAATGCTATTATTTTCCCTTAAAACCATGTTATAAGGGAAAATAATACAATCTACACAACCCCGATCACAAGCCCGAACTTCTGTGAAGAAGTTCGGGTTTGGGTACCAAACATGCACAATTTTTCTCACGCGAGCGCAAAACGCATTACAATGTTTTGCACTCGCGCGGAAAAATTGTGCGTGTTCCCGCAACGCACCCGCACCTTTTCCCGCAACGCCCGTCTGAAAGAGGCCTTAGGACTGGAGCTGACTCAATAAGTTGGAAGTATGTTCTTCTCTTTCTTTTTTGGCTGTGGAGCCAATTTTAATAAATATTCCTCGCATGAATGCTTTGTGGGCATTCCATAAGGAAAAGGGATTCGATACAGAGCCCTCATTTATTTGAAGGAATTCCTTTAATTCCTCTGAGAATGAGATCCTATATTTAGGCTGTTTCATTAGGTAAGTGTTGTTGCGCCTTGGAGAGTAAGGAGGTCTGATGTTATTTTCGCTAATAGTTAGAGTGATTGGCGCATGATCAGACCATGTTATCAGTTTAACTGAGGAGTGAGTTGTATTTCGTAAGAGGGATCTGTCAGCTAAAAATAAATCCATTCTGGAATATAAATTATGAGCATTTGAGAAAAACAAATAATCTCTTTCTCTGTCATGGTGGATCCTCCAGACATCGAATAGATCTTCTCTCAATAAAAGGGAAGCCATAGCAGGGGAATGATCGCTGTGTTGAGTTGTAGAGTCTAAGAGAGGATCCAGCACGACATTGAAATCTCCCCCCCCCCCCCCACAGAACCAGGCCTTGTTTTATTGAGTTCACATTATTCATTATTCTACTAAAAAAGGAAATCTGATGTTTATTTGGAGCATATAGAAATACTAGGGTGTATGTCACATTATTTATGGAGGCCACAAGGATAATATATCGGCCATTCTGATCTACAATGGATTTATTCAGCAGAAAAGCTACTAAATCTTTTATTGCTACCATTACACCCCTCTGTTTCTTGGGGTAATGGGAGTGGAAAATATGGGGAAAATGGATATTCTTCAACCTATGAGCATCTTCTTTTTTTAAGTGAGTTTTGGTGGCACATAATATATCACACTTTAGGGCTCTCGCCTCCTTCCACAGCATGGATCTTTTAAATGGGCTGTTCAGGCCCTTAGTGTTAAGGGCAATTACTTTAAGAACCATTTATGTACTGGTTCATGCTGTAAAAGCATAAACTATTGTTAGATGGGTAATACAGTACGGAGTTTTAATACTTTTAATACTGGGGAGGGAAGGAGGGGGGGCCGCACTGCCACCAATGCTTTTAATACTGGGGATGGAGGGGGGGCCGCACTGCCACCAATGCTTTTAATACTGGGGAGGGAGAGAGAGGGGTCTGGCCCCTGCTGCCTGGCAGCACCCGATCAGGAGGCTGAGATCCGCACAATTAACCCCTCAGGTGCGGCACCTGAGGGTTGTGCAGATCACAGCCCCCTGTAAGAGATCGGGTGCTGCCAGGCAGCAGGGGGCAGTTATGTACACAGTTCTTAGTATATTCTAACTTGAAGCGTCCCCATCAGTATGGGAACGCCTCTGTGTTAGAATATACTGTCGGAACTGAGTTAAATTATTTTTTTATATTTTTTTAACCCCTCCAGCGCTATTGTACTGTCGCGAGTTGGAGGTCCCAGGAGAGTCCACCGCGTCGTTAAGCAATAAACGGAAATCAGGTACAGACACAAGAGTTTATTGCACAAACAAAAACATGGAAGGCATCACAGACAAAACATGAGCTCTATGTACCGTCAGCACAGTGGGAGAAAACCCCCACTGCGCCACTGTCTAGTAATACTCCAGAGGGGCGTAACTAAGCAACTCCTGGTTTTCACTAGAGCCCTAGATGGAAGGGTTAGACTTTGCCGCAGGAAGTTGCCAGGGTCCACTCTGGAGCGTGAACTAGACAGTGACAGCAGGGACGAATGGACAACAGGTACCAGAAGGTACCGACGGCACATAGGCAAACATAACAGACAGGTAAATACAAAACAGAGCAACTAATGATACAAGCAGGAGTTCACGCAAGGGAGCAGGAGTGGCAATGAGCAGAGAAGGACTTGCTCCACCAGTAGTAAACTGCATGGCCTTGTCATGCCACTCTGCTGCAAAGGCTTGCTGAACACAGACATATGAATACAAAACAGGGCAACTAATAAAACAAGCAGGAGTTCACGCAAGGGAGCAGGAGTGGCAATGAGCAGAGAAGGACTTGCTCCACCAGTAGTAAACTGCATGGCCTTGTCATGCCACTCTGCTGCAAAGGCTTGCTGAACACAGACATCATAATAAACACAAAGTAACTAAAACATAACTGACAGAACAGATAACAGAAAGACAGGAAGGAAGACATCAAAATGGACGGGAAAGAGGACGCAAATGAACAAGTAGGGAAACCCACAGAGCACAGACAGACAGACACGGATCCCATGGGTCAGCAGCATGGGAGAGAGAGTACAAACCAGGAGCAGGACAGGACAAGACAACACACACCAGAAGAGCTGACACAGAACTGAGGAAACCTCAGCCTTTTATACAGGTTCCATGGGTGCAGCAGAGAGACCACACCCATGGAGCAGACAGAGGATTAACTCCTAATAGGCACACAGGGGAGTTAACCCATAAAGAACCACAAATGACACACAGGAACAGAACTTCAGCGAGGAGCGCCGAATGAGCAAGAACGGAAGGTCACAGTCAAAGGTAACGACTGTGACATGTACTATGCATTCTGTATTCAGAATGCTATTATTTTCCCTTATAACCATGTTATAAGGGAAAATAATAATGATCGGGTCTCCATCCCGATCATCATCTAGCAACCGTGCGTGAAAATCGCACCGCATCCGCACTTGCTTGTGGATGCTTGCCATTTTCACGCAGCCCCATTCACTTCTATGGGGCCTGCATTGCGTGGAAAATGCACAATATAGAGCATGCTGCGATTTTCACACAACGCACAAGTGATGCGTGAAAATCACCGCTCGTGTGCACAGCCCCATAGAAATGAATGGGTCAGGATAATGCGTTCACCTCAGACATTGCGCCCGCGCGGAATACTCGCCCGTGTGAACTCAGCCTTAATGTAATGTCCACATATAAATATTGGAATAGCTTAGGTTCAGAGTGTATATACTGTACAGTGTATCTACTGTATTTATGTATAAATAAATATACACTGCTCAAAAAAATAAAGGGAACACAAAAATAACACATCCTAGATCTGAATTAATTAAATATTCTTCTGAAATACTTTGTTCTTTACATAGTTGAATGTGCTGACAACAAAATGACACAAAAATAAAAAAATGGAAATCAAATTTTTCAACCCATGGAGGTCTGGATTTGGAGTCACCCTCAAAATTAAAGTGGAAAAACACACTACAGGCTGATCCAACTTTGATGTTATGTCCTTAAAACAAGTCAAAATGAGGCTCAGTAGTGTGTGTGGCCTCCATGTGCCTGTATGAACTCCCTACAACGCCTGTGCATGCTCCTGATGAGGTGGCGGACGGTCTCCTGAGGGATCTCCTCCCAGACCTGGACTACAGCATCTGCCAACTCCTGGACAGTCTGTGGTGCAACGTGACGTTGGTGGATAGAGCGAGACATGATGTCCCAGATGTGCTCAATTGGATTCAGGTCTGGGGAACGGGCGGGCCAGTCCATAGCATCAATGCCTTAATCTTGCAGGAACTGCTGACACACTCCAGCCACATGAGGTCTAGCATTGTCTTGCATTAGGAGGAACCCAGGGCCAACCGCACCAGCATATGGTCTCACAAGAAGTCTGAGGATCTCATCTCGGTACCTAATGGCAGTCAGGCTACCTATGGCGAGCACATGGAGGGCTGTGCGGCCCTCCAAAGAAATGCCACCCCACACCATTACTGACCCAATGCCAAACCGATCATGCTGGAGGATGTTGCAGGCAGCAGAACGTTCTCCACGGCGTCTCCAGACTCTGTCACGTCTGCTCAGTGTGAACCTGCTTTCATCTGTGAAGAGCACAGGGCGCCAGTGGCGAATTTGCCAATCTTGGTGTTCTCTGGCAAATGCCAAACGTCCTGCACGTTGTTGGGCTGTAAGCACAACTCCCACCTGTGGACGTCGGGCCCTCATATCACCCTCATGGAGTCTGTTTCTGACCGTTTGAGCAGACACATGCACATTTGTGGGCTGCTGGAGGTCATTTTGCAGGGCTCTGGCAGTGCTCCTCCTGTTCCTCCTTGCACAAAGGCAGAGGTAGCGGTCCTGCTGCTGGGTTGTTGCCCTCCTACGGCCTCCTCCACGTCTCCTGATGTACTGGCCTCTCTCCTGGTAGCGCCTCCATGCTCTGGACACTACGCTGACAGACACAGCAAACCTTCTTGCCACAGCTCGCATTGATGTGCCATCCTGGATAAGCTGCACTACCTGAGCCACTTGTGTGGGTTGTAGACTCCGTTTCATGCTACCACTAGAGTGAAAGCACCGCCAGCATTCAAAAGTGACCAAAACATCAGCCAGGAAGCATAGGAACTGAGAAGTGATCTGTGGTCACCACCTGCAGAACCACTCCTTTATTGGGGGTGTCTTGCTAATTGCCTATAATTTCCACCTGTTGTCTATCCCATTTGCACAACAGCATGTGAAATTGATTGTCACTCAGTGTTGCTTCCTAAGTGGACAGTTTAATTTCACAGAAGTGTGATTGACTTGGATTTACATTGTGTTGTTTAAGTGTTCCCTTTATTTTTTTGAGCAGTGTATATATATATACAGTACAGACCAAAAGTTTGGACACACCTTCTCATTCAAAGAGTTTTCTTTATTTTCATGACTATGAAAATTGTAGATTCACACTGAAGGCATCAAAACTATGAATTAACACATGTGGAATTATATACATAACAAACAAGTGTGAAACAACTGAAAATATGTCATATTCTAGGTTCTTCAAAGTAGCCACCTTTTGCTTTGAGTACTGCTTTGCACACTCTTGGCATTCTCTTGATGAGCTTCAAGAGGTAGTCCCTTGAAATGGTTTTCACTTCACAGGTGTGCCCTGTCAGGTTTAATAAGTGGGAATTCTTGCCTTATAAATGGGGTTGGGACCATCAGTTGCGTTGAGGAGAAGTCAGGTGGATACACAGCTGATAGAATTTGTATTATGGCAAGAAAAAAGCTGCTAAAGGGAACCTGTCACCGGGATTTTGTGTATAGAGCTGAGGACATGGGTTGCTAGATCACCGCTAGCACATCCACAATACCCAGTCCCCATAGCTCTGTGTGCTTTTATTGTGTTAAAAAAAAGATTTGATACATATGCAAATTATCCTGAGTTGAGTCCTGTCCCTGAGATGAGTCAGGGACAGGACTCATATCAGGTTAATTTGCATATGTATCAAATCGTTTTTTTTACACAATAAAATCACCCAGAGCTATGGGGACTGGGTATTGCATATGTGCTAGCGGCGAACTAGCAACCTTTAAGAAATGAAGGTCAGTCAGTCAGAAAAATTGGGAAAACTTTGAAAGTAAGGGCTATTTGACCATGAAGGAGAGTGATGGGGTGCTGCGCCAGATGACCTGGCCTCCACAGTCACCGGACCTGAACCCAATCGAGATGGTTTGGGGTGAGCTGGACTGCAGAGTGAAGGCAAAAGGGCCAACAAGTGCTAAACATCTCTGGGAACTCCTTCAAAACTGCTGGAAGACCATTTCAGGGGACTACCTCTTGAAGCTCATCAAGAGAATGCCAAGAGTGTGCAAAGCAGTAATCAAAGCAAACGGTGCCTACTTTGAAGAACCTAGAATATGACATATTTTCAGTTGCTTCACACTTGTTTGTTATGTATATAATTCCACATGTGTTAATTCATAGTTTTGATGCCTTCATAGTCATGAAAATAAAGAAAACTCTTTGAATGAGAAGGTGTGTCCAAACTTTTGGTCTGTACTGTATATATATATATATATATATATATATATTGCTGACAATCATGGATCTTGTGTAGTGGTTATCTGCTCACTACAGTACTATTATATGGTAGTAATAAAATGTGCAATTGTATTCTATTTTTTGTTATCTTTTTCTATGGGTTTTTTTTTAAATAAGGATACAGGGATTTTTGTGATTTTAAATAAATAAATATTTTATATACAGAGCCGACCATTGATCCTATATTTAAATATATGCAAAAGGGTAGGCACAGTACTTTCTTATTTAATCTGTTTTGTCCATAGTGATAGTGCCAACATTACAATAAAAGATGGACACTTTACTTTCAGTGAGTCCGCGATCCCAAGATAACACCTGGTGTTGTCAAAATCCAATCCACTTGTACAGTCACAGATCTAAAGACATACTGTACACTAATTGAGCAGTGTATACAGATCTACAATAGAATGGTGGATACAGATACAGTACTGTATATAATAGAGTGGTGTATGCAGATATATTATACAGATTTAATATGCAAATAAATCCCAGTCTTCACTGAGAGAACATCCTGCAGTGGTTATCATACTGGTTAGGCCTCATGCACACGGACGTTTTTTTTTTGCGGTCTGCAAAACGGATTTCCGTTGTTCCGTGATCCGTGACCGTTTTTTCGTCCGTGGGTCTTCCTTGATTTTTGGAGGATCCACGGACATGAAAGAAAAGCTGTTTTGGTGTCCGCCTGGCCGTGCAGAGCCAAACGGATCCGTCCTGACTTACAATGCAAGTCAATGGGGACGGATCCGTTTGACGTTGACACAATATTGTGCAATTGCAATCGGATCCGTCCCCATTGACTTTTAATGTAAATTCAGGAGTCCCTATTATACCATCGGATCGGAGTTTTCTCCAATCCGATGGTATATTTTAACTTGAAGCGTCCCCATCACCATGGGAACGCCTCTATGTTAGAATATACCATCGGATTTGAGTTAGATCGTGAAAACTCATATCCGACAGTATATTCTAACACAGAGGCATTCCCATAGTGATGGGGACGCTTCAAGTTAGAATATACTACGAACTGTGTACATGACTGCCCCCTGCTGCCTGGCAGCACCCGATCTCTTACAGGGGGCTGTGATCCGCACAATTAACCCCACAGGTGCCGTACCTGAGGGGTTAATTGTGCGTATCATAGCCCCTTGTAAGAAATCAGGTGCTGCCAGGCAGGAGGGGGCACACCCCCCTCCCTCCCCAGTTTTAAATTCATTGGTGGCCAGTGCGGCCCCTTCTCCCTCCCCTGTATTACTGTACATTCATTGGTGGCCAGTGTGCCCCCCCTCCCTCCCTCCCCTGTATTTAACTCATTGGTGGCCAGTGCGGCCCCCCGTCGCTCCCCTGTATTACTGTACATTCATTTGTGGCCAGTGGGCCCCCTCCCTCCCCTGTATTACTGTACATTCATTGGTGGCCAGTGGGCCCCCCTCCCTCCCCCTCCTAATTAAAATCCCCCCCCATCATTGGTGGCAGCGAAGAGTTCCAATCAGAGTCCCAGTTTAATCGCTGGGACTCCGATCGGTAACCATGGCAACCAGGACGCTACTGCAGTCCTGGTTGCCATGGTTAGTTAGCAATTTTAGAAGCATTATACTTACCTTCGCTGTCTGTGACCGGCCGGGCGCACCCTTCTACTGGTAAGTGAAAGGTCTGTGCGGCGCATTGCTCATAGCACAGTCCTGTCACTTAACAGTAGGAGGAGCGCCCTGCCGGTCACAGACATCGCAGGTAAGTATAATGCTTCTAAAAATTGCTAAGTAACCATGGCAACCAGGACTGCAGTAGCGTCCTGGTTGCCATGGTTACCGATCGGAGCCCCAGTGATTAAACTGGGACTCCGATCGGAACTCTCCGCTGCCACCAATGATAGGGGGGGGATTTTAATTAGGAGGGGGAGGGAGGGGGGCCCACTGGCCACCAATGAATGTACAGTAATACAGGGGAGGGAGGGGGGGCCCACTGGACACCAATGAATGTACAGTAATACAGGGGAGGGAGGGGGGCCCACCGGCCCCCAATGAATGTGCAGTAATACAGGGGAGGGAGGGGGGCCGCACTGGCCACCAATGAGTTAAATACAGGGGAGGGAGGGGGGCCCACTGGCCCCCAATGAATTTAAAACTGGGGAGGGAGGGGAGGTGCCCCCTCCTGCCTGGCAGCACCTGATCTCTTACAGGGGGCTATGATACACACAATTAACCCCTCAGGTCCGGCACCTGAGGGGTTAATTGTGCGGATCACAGCCCCCTGTAAGAGATCGGGTGCTGCCAGGCAGCAGGGGGCAGTTATGTACACAGTTCGTAGTATATTCTAACTTGAAGCATCCCCATTACTATGGGAACGCCTCTGTGTTAGAATATACTGTCGGATCTGAGTTTTCACAAAGTGAAAACTCAGCTCTGAAAAAGATTTTATGCAGACGGATCTGCGGATCCGTCTGTGTGAAAGTAGCCTACGGCCACGGATCACGGACGCGGATGCCAATCTTTTGTGCATCCGTGTTATTTCACTGACCCATTGACTTGAATGGGTCCGTGAACCGTTGTCCGTCAAAAAAATACGACAGGTCATATTTTTTGGACGGACAGGAAACACGGATCACGGCCGCGGATGAACAACGGTGCATTTTCCGAGTTAAAAGTCAATGGGTCCGCAGAAAATCACGGAAAACGAAACAACGGCCATGGATGCACACAACGGTCGTGTGCATGAGGCCGTAATGAATCAGGCAGATCAGGATTAGCAGAGCTCAAGAGACCTGGCATTCTGTTCATGAACCAGGAGGTGCAGGATGAACAGTGATACAGGTTGAACTTATTGTACTAAAAAGGGTCATGCTCTGGTGGCAAGGACATGAGGGGGAGTTCTAGTACTCTTTATTACTGTAGTTTTTTTTAAAAAAATTACCTTCTACTTTACTACAGTATTTAAATAAATAGTCATTCATACTGGGTACAGATTATGTCACCGAGCTCTCCGTTTATTTATATAGAGAAAAACAAATAATAATATACATTATATCTTCTTATTAACGAAGATAGTAAATATAGTGCTATATTCTCTATCTTAGTTAATTCTAGCAAGCAATTTTTATTTATTATTTGTTTTTCTCTGTATACATCAATATATATTTAGCATATCCAAAGCTACAGGTTGTCTGTTATCACTATGAGGGAGTGGTCTACCAAGATACCATGGATAAATAAAATAAAAAGAATAAAACTGAGTTTCCCCTTCCCCCCTCTATTTCTGGTTTGGTGTTACACATTTGGTGTGTTACCCTCCCCCCCCCCCTCCCACAGCTAATGAAAGTACTATATGCACTACGTTATTTTTTTTTTTCTTTGAGAACAATAGATGATAATTGTGGGGGTTGGGATTAGTCACAGCAGTTGTGAGCCCAATGGTTTGAAGCACTCTTTCTTTTTGGTCTACTGCATACAGATATATAATGGAGCGGTGTATACAGATATATAATGAAGTGTTGTATACAGATATGTAATGGAGCAGTGTACAGTATACAGATATATAATATAGTGGATACAGAGTGTATTTATTAGCTATGTTCCTATAGTGGCTGAATGTTTATACAGTATCGAAAAACAATGTGTACAGTATGGATACATTTGTATCTAGCAAAGTATTTAGATAGTGTATTGTACAGTATAATGGACATATAGAGATATGGATAGATAACCTCTGTATTATCAAATAATTATACAATATTACACTAATTATACTATATGTAAATTTATATATAATATAAATATATAAAATATATATATAAATATATTTATATATAATAAATCAATATAGCAGCAACGCTGTATATATTGGTCTAATTTTGCCTGTAAACTTTTGGTGTATTTTAAAAACTTACCCAGCGCTGCAGCTGTATTTATTTGATTTATTGATTTATTTTTATTTTTCATGTAACAATATTATTTGTTTTAATGGTGTCAGTGTTAACATCATAATTCATATTAGGTTTCCATTGCACAATTGTGGAGAAAGAGATCCAACATTAAGAATAGCATTATACACTTAAAGGTTAAAAAAAAAAAAAGATGAATGCAATAATATAGATTGTGTATCTGACATACTTGAAGAAAACTATCTTATTACTTGAAATTGGGACATTCTCTAATAACTTTCTTATTCCCTAAACACTGAAGGTATTTAGATGCAAATCGCGATTCATATGCTAATGCCGCCCTTCATTATCACATGTTTGGCTATTTGTGAACAAGTGAGGGAGTCTGTTTAACACTATATGGTGTTACTTTACACTATCAGTATGGCTACAATAGGATCTAATACAGACAAGCAGTGGAGCCAACACAGAAAAACCCTATACAATATCTTGGGATCGAGGACTCACTTAAAGTAAAGTGTCTATTTTTTTTATTCTAATGTTGGCACTATCGCTATGGACAAAACACATTAAATAAGAAAGTACTGTGCCTACCGTTACTGTAACTCTGTGTGGGGAGGAGGATCTGTTAGGAGATGGAAGGGTAAGGTGTGCCTTGCCATGTGTACAGTACAGTACAGTATGTTCGGCTTATTTATAAGGACCAGGCTGCAGGAGATATGTGTATTATCCTGATATAGCAATACTGGCATTTAGGCAAAAGGGGGCATAGATAGAAATATCACTACTGGGGATGATGAAATTAGATATCAGGTATATAGCTATATACTGTATATCTAGTGTTCCATATAGGGTCAGTAGTGTATGGTATTTATTTATAGGGTGTCTCAGCCTACCCTGTTATTAACAAATCACTGTTAGGGGAATAAAAAACGTGCTCAAGGACAATCCATAAATTAAAAAGAAGACATAAATGACAAAAGGCTGTGCGTATGTACAGTATATTTTTAGATCTGTGACTGTACAAGTGGATTGGATTTTGACAACACCAGGTGTTATCTCGGGATCGCGGACTCACTGAAAGTAAAGTGTCCATCTTTTATTGTAATGTTGGCACTATCACTATGGACAAAACAGATTAAATAACCAGGGCCAAAGAATGGTGATTTGCAATGTCCCAAAAGCTCAGATGCAGTGCTGGTGCACTGAGCATGCATAAAATGGCCGCCGCCGCCACCCACCTAACTAACAGAATTCTAAAAGTTAGTATTTTTTGGTCAATGATCTCAGGGCAGGGTAAAACGATTGTGCCCTGCACCCACACAACTATTTGTCTGTAGATCGCTGAGTTAGATTCTCTCCTATTCTCTCCCAGAAATCACAAGTCCAGCAGCATCCTCTCCCTTCACTTGTAACAGCAGAGTGACGTGCAGCACTACGTGACTCAAGCTCATATAGAGCCTGGGTCACATGCTGCTCTGGCCAATCACATCCATGCCATTAGTAGGCATGACTGTGATGGCCTCTTGGGGCAAGTAGTATGACGCTTGTTGATTGGCTGCTGTGCAGCCTTTCAAAAAACGCCAAGAAAGCGGCGAACACCGAACCCGAACCCAAACTTTTGCAGAAATGTTCGGGTTCGGGTCCGGGGTCCCAAAATCCTAAAGTTTGGTACGAACCTGAACTTTACAGTTCGGGTTCGCTCAACCCTAGACACAACCATGCCTGGTTGTAGGTTGAGTGGCGAGAGCCACAGCTCCGTCTGGTCTCTTATCTCCTGCCACAGCTCTGCGGCAGTGTGCTGTTTGTCACCTAAGCAGATCAGCTTCAGCACATCCTGTTGAGGCTCCCCCACTGCAGTGCTACACTGCTTCCAGCTACCGACTGATGCCTGACTGGTGCTGCACGCGGATAATTCAGAGTTGGAAATGGAGGAGGAAGCGGTAATGGAGAAGTGGGGGTTGGAGCCACTAACGTAGGTGCTGGCGGAAACCCTGATTGACATAGGGCCCCCATTCTTTCCGTCGGTAGCACCTGTGCTCAGGCAAATTGGGGTAGGTTTGAGAAACCGCTGAACCACAAAGTTGAACATGTGGGCATGGGATGTGTGTGAGCTTGCCGAGCTCCAAAGCCGCCACCAAGTTACGGCCATTATCAGACACAACCATGCCTGGTTGTAGGTTGAGTGGCGAGAGCCACAGCTCAGTTTGGTCTTTTATCTCCTGCCACAGCTCTGCGGCAGTGTGCTGTATGTCACCTAAGCAGATCAGCTTCAGCACGTCCTGTTGAGGCTCCCCAACTGCAGTGCTACACTGCTTCCAGCTACCGACTGATGCCTGACTGGTGCTGCAAAAGGAATAATTCTAAGGTGGAAGTGGAGGAGGAGGTGGAGGAGGAGAATTGGGGGTTGGAGCCACTAACGTAGGTGGTGGCGGAAACCCTGATGGAATTAGGGCCCGCAATCCTTGGCGTCAGTAGCACCTGTGACATCTCAGGGTACGACTCGCTCCCGGCCTCCACAACGTTCACCCACTGTGCCGTCAGCGAAATGTAGTGTCCCTGGCCCAATGCACTTGTCCATGTGTCCTTGGTTAAGTGGACCTTCTCAGTAACTGCGGTGGTCAGGGCACGTGTGAAATTATGGGACACATGTTGGTGTAAGGCGGGCACGGCACACCTTGAAAAATAGTGGTGGCTGGGGA
This sequence comes from Bufo bufo, assembly GCF_905171765.1. Lineage (NCBI taxonomy): Eukaryota > Metazoa > Chordata > Amphibia > Anura > Bufonidae > Bufo > Bufo bufo. Next base: position 326,668,196 of record NC_053389.1, read on the forward strand.
CTGCATAATGCGGGACGGCCTCCAAAATCAGGCTCCGGAAGGCCTCAGTGTCCACAAGCCTAAATGGCAACATTTCCAGGGCCAGTAATTTTGAAAGGTGTGCATTTAGTGCTATGGCTTGTGGGTGGGTGGCTAGGTATTTGCGCTTGCATTCAAAGGCCTGGGGTAAGGACATTTTGACGCTGCGCTGAGACACGGAAGTGGATGTGGTCGCTGATGGTGCTTGCGAAGGTCCAGGTACAGGGCGGGAGGTATACGTGCATGCACCTTCAACAGGGGATTGGCTAGCACTTAACACAGGGGAAGAGGAGGCAGTGGTGTGACCAACAGACACAGAATGTGGACCCAGGCATTCGTCCCACTTATTATGGTGCTTGGATGCCATGTGGTGGATCATGCTGGTGGTGGTAAGGTTGCTAGTGTTCACGCCCCGGCTCATTTTGCTACGGCACAGGTTGCAAACGACTATTCTTCTGTCGTCCGCAATTTCCTCAAAAAAGCGCCATACTGCGGAACACCTACCCCTTGGCAAGGGGCGATTTCCACATGGGCGTGTCCCGTGGAACAGTTGTGGGCCTGTTTGGTGTGGCCAGCCTTCTCTCTTTAGACACCCGACTGCCTCTTCCAGCCTGTTGTGTTGTAGCAGATCCCTCCCTCTCTGTACTGCTGTCTTCGCTCGGCTTTCCACCTGCCCAGGTTGGGTCAGTGACTTCATCGTCCATCACCTCCTCTTCCACTCTGTGCTCATCCTCCTGACTTGTTGACCTAACCACAACCTCAGTGAGTGACAACTGTGTCTCATCCTCTTCATCAACCTCTTGAGACAGTAATTGCCGTTGAGTTATTGGCAACGGTGTCTCATCATCATCCACCTCATTAAACAGTAATTGCCGTTCCCCACCATCATCTTCTTGTGATTGTGGATGCTCAAGAGTTGGGAATCAGGGCACAAGATCTGTCCCTCTTCAATCGTGCTTGGCGAGAGGGCCAAATCAAGGAATGGCGCTGAAAAGAGCTCCTCGAAATATCCGAGTGTGGGATCACGTGTTTGCCCAGACTCTCTATGGTGGACGGAAGGAGGATCAGGGTGAGGATTGGGTTGAGCAGACTCTTGGCTACTGAGACTGGACTTGGTGGAAGACAGGGTTGTGCTTAACTGACTGGAAGCATTATCTGCTGCAATCCAACCGACCACCTGGTCGCACTGGTCTGACTTCAAGAGTGGTGTCCTGCGCCGCCCTGCAAACTGGGACATGAAGCTAGGTCTTGTGGATGATTGTTTTTCTTGTGCTCTGGCAGCAGGCACAGTTTCACCGCACCCAGGGCCACGGCCTCTGCTTGCACCATCAGCATCAAGGCCACTGCCATGTCCCTTACTGCTCGACTTCTTCATATTAAATGTTATATATGTTATATATGATTGAAAGTCTGTCACACGTACAGTAGCGTAACAATTTTTTTATTAATTTAAAAAGGTATTTGGGATGTGGAAACGTCACATAGGAGATATCCCGCAGATAATGTCAATGCTGTCACCAGGGGCTAATAAAATATTACAGGGAATGTCACAGGTATTTGGGATGAGTAAACATTATACAGGAGAGTTACCACCGTTAATGTCACTGTCAGCAGCGTATACGCAAAAAAGTACACTGTATGTCACAGATAAATTTTGCAGCAAACACCGTCTACGGAAAAAATACACTGGATGTCAGATATTTTTTGGATGAGCACACTTTACACAGGAGATATGGTGCAGCTAATGTCGCTGTCTGCAGTGGCCTAACTATTGCACGCTATTTAGTGCAGGATGCACTAAAAATAGTTATTGCTGACACAATCAGCCGTAAAAGGACTTTTGGGTCTGTAAAGTTTTATCTACAGTATATTGTGCAGTTTGTGCTAAAAATACATATTGCTGCTGCCACATACAACAATAGTCCTTAAAAGGACTTTTGGGTCTGTTAAGTTTTAGCAATTTAGGGCAGTTCGCGCTAAAAATATATATTGCTGCTGCCACACACAACAATAGTCCTTAAAAGGACTTTTGGGTCTCTGAAAAGTTTTTCTACAAAAAATATTTGTATATCACTCCCTACACTGTCTGTCCCTTCTCAGCACAGCTCTCCCTGACTAAGGCCTATTGCACACGACCGTATGGCTTTTTCAGTGTTTTGCGGTCTGTTTTTCACGGATCCGTTGTTCCGTTTTTTGTTTCTGTTGTGTTTCCGTTTTTGTTCAGTTTTTCCGTTCCGTTTTTCCGTATGGCATATACAGTATAGAGTAATTAAATAGATAAAATTGGGCTGGGCATAACATTTTCAATAGATGGTTCAGCAAAAAACGGAACGGAAACGGAAGACATACGGATGCATTTCCGTATGTGTTCCGTTTTTTTTGCGGACCCACTGACTTGAATGGAGCCACGGAACGTGATTTGCGGGCAATAATAGGACATGTTCTATGTTAAAACGGAACGGAAAAACGGAAATACGGAAATGGAATGCATACGGAGTACATTCCGTTTTTTTTGCAGAACCATTGAAATGAATGGTTCCGTATACGGACCGTATACGGAACGCAAAAAACGGCCAGTAAACGGGAAAAAAAAAAAAACGGCCGTGTGCAGGAGGCCTAAGACTGAGCCGAACAGGCGTCATCTGGTGCTATATAGCATCCGATGACTCGTTCTAGCCAGCCAATCACTGTAATGGCAGTAACCAACATGGCTACAGCATTACAGTGAGGGCAGTATTTACAGTGTGGGCCGAATACCACCATGTGCCGAGCATCGAGATGCTCAAGCCGAACTGTTTTTTGGCCAAGCATGCTCGATTAACACTAGTATTGATAGCCAATTATATCAAGGCTAGCTAGAGTGGTTGGTGAGTGGCCTTCGAGATTTATTGTCCTTAGGCTCAGGCAACTCTAAGTGTACCCCTGCTGGGGACTATGAGTATAGTCGAATGTCAAGATGTCAAAGACAAGTTAAAACATCTTTTTCGTCAGATTTACATGGATCTGCACTTAAAAGGGTTGTGTGATGGGTACATTGTAAAATTCTCCATATAGTTTTTTTTTTTAAATGTTTAAGTCCTTTTAGTTAATTTTATTAATTAAATGGGTTGTCCGATTACTTAAATATAAAAAAAAAAAATGCTCAGAATGGTTTAAAATAAAAAGATGTAGCTGAGCTAAAGATGACTCTGATAACGCTGATAACACGTCAGTGTAATCGCATGCCATCTTGTGACAAAAGCCATTGAAATACATTAAAATAGTTACATTTTTTGTGCCATTTTTTACTTAACACAATTAACCATGAAGTTCAGCTCGGCTGCATCTGTAAAAGACATAAAACTTGGAATACCAATCCCCGATCACTGTCCAAACGATGCTTACCAGGTCCCCTGTTGGTCTCTGTAAGTTTCCAGACCCTTTTTATATGGACATGTATCCCTGTAGCTAATCACTGGGAGAAGGGTTGGCCCATTACAGTCAGTCATTGGTGAGAACAAGAGGGTCCATCATGGGACTCAGAAAGCTTTGGAACAGGGGTTGTGAGAAAACTTTTTTTTATTATGTTACAGTATTCTGAGCGCATTTGAAAAAGTGGCCAGACAGTACCTTGTACCCTTTTTGGTCGGGAACATTTAGCATTTTTGTTTTTTTACCTGCAGAACAGTTCACATAGCTGTATAAGGGATTATTTTTGAGGGGTAAGTTGCAATTTCTAATGACACCATTTAATATTGCACACAATACAGTGGGAAGTGTCAAAAAAAATATCCAAATGAGGTGGAATTTGAAAAATACACTATTCCACCACAGTTTTTATGGGTTTTGTTTTTACAATGTTCCCTATGTGGTAAAACTGACCTGTTATCTTATTTCAGTATGATTACAGTGATGCTACATTTATATAGTTTTTGTTGTGTTTTAATGCTGAAAAAAAGCTTTGAATTATTTTTATTGCCATATTCTAACTCCCATAACTTTTAATAGTTATGTATATGGAGCAGTGTGAAGGCTTTTTTTTTGTGGGGTAATCTGATAGCATTTTGGGTGTATATGACTTTTTGGTGACTTTTTATAAAAAAATTTAGGAGGTGAAACAATGAAAAATTAGCCTGCTATGCTCAAGAGCAGGTGCCATTTTTAAAACTCAGACTTAGGGGTTAAGACCTCTTGTACACAACAATACAAATTACTGAAACATAGTTCATTTTGGTTTCTTTCATGGAATCATTGTGCACATGACCATGTGTTTTCATTTCCATATGGAGTCTGCGTGACTCAATACACAGGATATTTCATCAAATGTCATATGACGGTCAAATCGCATAGAAGTTGCATTAAACGTTATCAAGTGAAAAAGTTAACATTCATTATTTGTATTTTGGTTCATTATTTGTAACTGCAATATAAAAGAAAATCTAAATAAAATACTCAGTTAAATATGAATATTAAATATTAAAAAAAACACAGGAATTCTTTTTTTCTAAAACTAATGCCCTCATCTGTAGTCCACCTCCAGCAGATATATATATATATATATATATATATGCTTTTTTCCCCCAGATTGGCCCTCCTTTTCACCACCATGACCCCCGCTCTGTTCTGGTGCCTAATATGCTAATGAGTAGCAAGGGTAAAGGTAGGAGAAGACCTGTTCTCCTCAGTGGGAGTACTCTTCTTTCTGTCTTTGATGCTGTCCAATCTCTGAAAATTGCTTCACAGCCAGGTAGAAGAGTACTTGTTGTTCTTACTTACATAGCCTCTTTGCTTTGGATTTAACAACTTTTACAAAAACAGCTTGTCTTCTCCCAGGCTGTGAATGGCTTGCAATATCTGTGATTTGTTAACATTTTGCTGTAATCCACATTTGCCTGTCATTTTGCTGTAAGTACTATATTTGACTGATTGTCATAGTGCTTGTATTCTTAGAATTATTTTTTTAATTTTATTACGTTTCTTTATAGGAGACTACGTTGTAATGGCAGTGTACTTTGATTTATCCAGAAGAATGGGTTATTTCACTATACAAACATATATACCCTGCACCCTCATTGTTGTTTTGTCATGGGTGTCTTTTTGGATTAACAAAGATGCCGTCCCAGCTCGGACTTCTCTAGGTAAGTAACTGAATGCATCTTGCTTGTTAGGACAGCATAGCTATGTTTATAGGGTTTGTTCCCCTGTTCATATGTCCTGTTAGGTCACATACTATATTTCTTAAAGTCTCTATGCCAGTTTTCCGGAGTACAAAAGCAAATATTTTTTGTGTAGTCAGAAATTTTATATCATGCTCATCACTTTTGAAAAGAGTGGATGGTGTTTATCGAGAGTGTGTGTAGCTTCCCATGACCAAACAATGTTATCTGTTATTAAATTAATATATTGAACTCCAGAGCATTTTCATTAGGAGTACAATATGAAATAAATCCCCCCATGTGCTTCATATACATGGAGGGAACCCTCTCGATTGGGCAAGGGGCAATGACCTCTAAATAGAACAATATCTGCTCTCGAAGACTCAGTATGAGCATGTATTACATAGTCACTCCTTTCTTTTAATAGATGTCATGTAAGATTGTTTTTCTCCTGCAGCGACTTCTGGACTACAAATGTATGGCCTCCTGCAGGTTCAAGCTGCGGAACCCATGAAAATCAACTGATAACCAGCAAGTGCTCATTTAAAAATATGGTTGTCCATATGGGACAACCCATCTAAACATTGGAATTTGAATTGAATTAAAGTGATTTACATTGCAGACAATAAATTAAAATTACTTTGTAAGGATTCAGACCTTTCTTATGCTTATTTTATAACATATTTAGTCATCATGCACATAAGAGTTCATGCTTTAGGGAGGAGGCTCATTCTAAAGTTTGCTATGGTTGCCAGTGGCCAACTTTCCTGGTTACACTCCTATTCCTATCAGTACCCGTCACTGAATCCTTCAAATGTTTCAAGAAAATGTATCATCAGAAAATTACATGAGTTTAACTATAAACATATTTTTGTAAAACGTTGAATTCATTTTTAAGTAATGCCACAAGCCATTTGTAAGCGTTTTTGTCAGCTTTTCTGTATACACAAAATTCTCTCATATTGAATGTAGACCAAATTATCTTATTATTATTATTGGATGGTGGCTTATTAAATGATAGCCCTATGGTACTAACAAAGGCAACAGGATAGAAACGCTACACACTATAAACATCTCCCCTGAATACACACATCTCCTTTATATGCATCTCCTCTGCCACCCTCTGGTGTCTGGAGGAAAATGTTGTATTCCATATTATCTTGGTGTAGACTGTGTAAGTGACAGTCTATTGAAATATATTTGAAAACTGTAAATCATAGCAGCTGCTAAAAAATGCCTTGCACCAGGATACTGTATTGTACTGAAGCGTTAATTCTCTTTTTAGGTATCACAACGGTCCTCACTATGACCACTCTCAGTACTATTGCTCGGAAATCTTTGCCTAAGGTGTCTTATGTCACAGCAATGGACCTATTTGTCTCTGTCTGCTTTATCTTTGTATTTTCTGCCTTGGTGGAATATGGAACACTTCATTATTTTGTCAGTAACAGGAAGCCAAGTAAGGACAAAGAGAAAAAGAAAAAGAATCCAGTAAGTATGCAGAAAATATTTTTGCTATTTTATAAAATGTTTCACTGGTTACTAGTAGAGTTGAGCGGACACCTGGATGTTTGGGTTCGGCAGGTTCGGCCGAACTTGAAAAAATGTTCGGGTTCGGGACCCGAACTTGACCCGAACTTGGCCCCGAACCCCATTGAAGTCAATGGGGACCCAAACTTTTGGCCACTAAAATGGCTCTAAAATAGTCCTGGAAATTGCTAGAGGGCTGCAAAAGGCATCAAAATGTGCTTAAGAGCATGGCAATTGTTGTGCAAACAAATGTGGATAGGGAAATGACTTACAATAACATAAAATACAGAAAACTTTAAAATAAAAATCTGGATCTAGGAGTAGGAGGCTGAGGAGGCGGTAAATGGGTAGATGTGGCGGTGTACTGTAGGTTGACGTGGCGGTGTTGGTGGAAGCGGCGGTGAAGGAGGAATAGGCAGCCAACACTGATTTGTGATATTTTTTTATTTTTAAATTGGGGTATCCCCCAAAATATTGGGACATATAACAAAATAAAACAAAGAATAAGTGCACTTGAGTACAAGAATGGATGGTTGAGGCTGGTATAAATGTCTATTCTGCACAAGGTACGGACAATTCCTGTGGGATCCATGCCTGGTTCAATAAACGTAAGCTTGTCCACATTGGCTGCGGCCTGTCATAATGCTCTCTGCTGTGCTAAACACACGTTCACACTATAGACTGGCTGCAGGGCAGGTCAGCACCTCCAAGGCTGACAAAGCTTTTCCACATTTTGGCCATGCTAACCCTGCCTTCTCAGGTGCTGGCGGTGCCCCAGCTGCGTTGGCGACCTCTTCCTCCTCCTTTGCCTTTGCCTTGTGCTTCCACTGTGCCCCCGCTGTCAGGTGGGAATGCCATCAGCAGCGTACGCTTGTAGTCGCGCATCTTCCGATCAGTAACAGATGTTTTCACAAAATTTAGTTCCCTGTCAGCAATGCAGAGCAGGGGTTCATTCACGGCAAAAGGGGGTTCATGTCACCCAGCAATAGAACAGAGGATTTTGAGAGAACGAGGCCCATGTCACCCAGGCACAGCAGGGGTTCATTCATGGCAAAAGGGGGTTCATGTCACCCAGCAATAGAACAGAGGATTTTGAGAGATTTAGGCCCCATGTCATCCAGGCACTGCAGAGGTTCATTCACGGCAAAAGGGGGTTCATGTCACGCAGCAATAGAACAGAGGATTTTGAGAGATTTAGGCCCCTGTCACCCAGGCACAGCAGGGGTTCATTCACGGCAAAAGTTGGTTTATGTCACCCAGCAATAGAACAGAGGATTTTGAGAGATTTAGGCCCCTGTCACCCAGGCACAGCAGGGGTTCATTCACGGCAAAAGGGGGTTCATGTCACCCAGCAATAGAACAGACGATTTTGAGAGATTTAGGCCCCTGTCACCCAGGAACTGCAGGGGTTCATTCACGGCAAAAGGGGGTTCATGTCACCCAGCAATAGAACAGACGATTTTGAGAGATTTAGGCCCCTGTCAACCAGGCACAGCAGGGGTTCATTCACGGCAAAAGGGGGTTCATGTCACCCAGCAATAGAACAGACGATTTTGAGAGATTTAGGCCCATGTCAACCAGGCACAGCAGTCGTTCATTTACGGAAAAAGGGGGTTCATGTCACCCAGCAATAGAAAAGACGATTTTGAGAGATTTAGGCCCCTGTCACCCAGGCACTGCAGGGGTTCATTCACGGCAAAAGGGGGTTCATGTCACCCAGCAATAGAACAGACGATTTTGAGAGATTTAGGCCCCTGTCACCCAGGAACTGCAGGGGTTCATTCACGGCAAAAGGGGGTTCATGTCACCCAGCAATAGAACAGACGATTTTGAGAGATTTAGGCCCCTGTCACCCAGGCACAGCAGGGGTTCATTCACGGCAAAAGGGGGTTCATGTCACCCAGCGATAGAACAGACGATTTTGAGAGATTTAGGCCCCTGTCACCCAGGAACTGCAGGGGTTCATTCACGGCAAAAGGGGGTTCATGTCACCCAGCAATAGAACAGACGATTTTGAGAGATTTAGGCCCCTCTCACCCAGGAACTGCAGGGGTTCATTCACGGCAAAAGGGGGTTTATGTCACCCAGCAATAGAATAGACGATTTTGAGAGATTTAGGCCCATGTCACCCAGGCACAGAAGGGGTTCATTCACGGCAAAAGGGGGTTTATGTCACCCAGCAATAGAAAAGACGATTTTGAGAGATTTAGGCCCCTGTCACCCAGGCACTGCAGAGGTTCATTCACGGCAAAAGGGGGTTCATGTCACCCAGCAATAGAACAGACGATTTTGATAGATTTAGGCCCTTGTCACCCAGGCACAGCAGGGGTTCATTCACGGCAAAAGGGGGTTCATGTCACCCAGCAATAGAACAGATGATTTTGAGAGATTTAGGCCCATAGCCAGAGGCTCCACCAACACCACCACCGCGACCATGACCACATCCCTTATTATATGTTTGCCTCATAGTTAGCGTTCACAAAGCAAAGTAAAAATTGGTTAAGTATGTTAAAAATAATTAACCGCCAATATAAACCCTGATGTAGGGTATAGCACTCAATTTATTTTTTAAAAACTCTATATGACAGCGGTATTTGTGGCCTAAATGTGACAGTCACCGATGCAATCAAATATGACCATTATATGAACAAAAGTATTTTTTTTAACCGCAGTAACCTAATGGCCGTATTTGTGGCCTAAATGTGACTGTAATCAATGCACGTTTAATCAAAAATGACCAGTATATGAACAAACGTTTTTTTTAAACCGCAGTAACCTAATGGCCGTATTTGTGGCCTAAATGTGACTGTCACCTATGCACGTGTAATCAAAAATTACCAGTATATTAAAAAACGGTTTTTTAAACCGCAGTAATCTAATGGCCGTATTTGTGGCCTAAATGTGACTGTAATCAATGCACGTTTAATCAAAAATGACCAGTATATGAACAAACATTTTTTTAAACTGCAGTAACCAAATGGCTGTATTTCTGGCCTAAATGTGACTGTAATCAATGCACGTGTAATCAAAAATTACCAGTATATGAACAAACGTTTTTTTTAAACCGCCGTAACCAAATGGCCGTATTTGTGGCCTAAATGTTACTGTAATCAATGCACGTGTAATCAAAAATGACCAGTATATGAACAAACGTTTTTTTTAAACCGCAGTAACCAAATGGCCGTATTTGTGGCCTAAATGTGACTGTCACCTATGCACGTGTAATCAAAGATGACCAGTTTATGAACAAACGTTTTTTTTTAAACCACAGTAACCTAATGGCCGTATTTGTGGCCTAAATGTGACTGTAATCAATGCACATTTAATCAAAAATGACCAGTATATGAACAAACATTTTTTTAAGCTGCAGTAACCAAATGGCTGTATTTGTGGCCTAAATGTGACTATAATCAATGCACGTGTAATCAAAGATGACCAGTATATGAACAAACTTTTTTTTTAAACCGCCGTAACCAAATGGCCGTATTTGTGGCCTAAATGTGACTGTAATCAACGCACGTTTAATCAAAAATGACCAGTATATGAACAAAGTTTTTTTTTCTTTAACCGCAGTAACCTAATGGCCGTATTTGTGGCCTAAATGTGACTGTCACCTATGCACGTGTAATCAAAGATGACCAGTATTTGAACAAAAAGTTTTTTTTAAGCACAGTCAGCAAAAAAGCTGAATTTCTGGACTAGCAGACATGCAGATAGATAGTGCTGGTGCACTATCGTTGCATAAAATGGCTGCCGATTAGGTATTGATAGTGACAAACTGAAGTAAAAAAAGGTTCGTTTTCAGCAGAAGTTGGCTCAGTGCAGGCTTAAAAAAATTGTGCACTGCACCCACAAAACACATTGGATTTAGATCGCTGAGTAAAAAGGCAGCTCTTCTTAATATTTCTCCCTGATCTCTCCCTGACAGCAGCTGCAGCCTCTCCCTACACTAATCAGAGCAGAGTGACGGGCGGTGCTACGTGACTCCAGCTTTAATAGAGGCTGGGTCACTGGCTGCAGTTGGCCAGTCACAGCCATGCCAATAGTAGGCATGTCTGTGATGGCTTCTCAGAGCACACAGTTAAACGCTTGTTGATTTGCTGCTGTGCAGCTTTTCAAAAAGTGCCAAGAAAGCGCCGAACACCGAACCCGAACCCGAACTTTTATGTAAATGTTCGGGTCCGGGTCCCGAAAAAGCTAAAGTTCGGTACGAACCCGAACTTTACAGTTCGGGTTAGCTCAACTCTAGTTACTAGTGTCACCTTGCTCTTTTTTATTGTTCAGTTGTGTCCTAATTGCCAGATAAAGCAGCTGGATAAATAGTTACCAAAATGTTCCACCACATTGCTGCTGCGGATTCCTTGTTACTCTTTCACATAGCTGACTGGTCTGCTAAATATGACATAGATCCATCAGTTCATGACTATATCATATTTATCTGTTATCATCCTCCTTTCTCTTTATTTTGGAGATAGCAGCAGGGATGGGGAGGAGGTCATGCAAAGCAGCTTAGAATGTGGAGAGGGAGGTAAAGAATTTAAGGAGGGTAGCTCACTTAGCCGATTTATAGGGATATAGCATAAACAAAGCAGCTTACAGGAGAATAGAGAGAAAGTGGAGCACTCCTGGCAAAATCTGTAGAGGGAGTGGGGATCACACACTTTTCAATATTTATGAGCACAAGGTAGAAAAGCATAGGGCTGTAGAAGGAGAAATAAGCATAAAGACGCAGCTATACTGATAGAGTCTGAAAATGATTTCTGGAATAAAGACTCCCTCCTGAAACTGCTAAGTTAATTGCAACTCAAGATAACCACTAACATTCCATGCCAAGTAAAAAAATATTTTTATGTCACTGTTTCCATAGTCTTTAAGACAACATATTTTTAAAAGTATACTGAATTATTAGGGTGTTTAAACAGGTAATCACCAAATGGTGTATCTCGCTAACTGGCAGATATAGCAACTATAATTTTTAACACATAGTAGAAATTTTAAAAGATAGAATATTAATACAATTCTTTACCGTAGTCTTTTATTAAAGATTACCCTTCAGCCCAATATACTGTAGTACAAGCAGAAATGTTGCATCTAACCTTCGCATTTCACTTCCCTATGCTGATTCTGTTTTTTGCTATGTTTTCTCTATATACTGTATATTTGTTGATGGTATAGACTCTTCTTGATGTGTTGTGTGCTTTCAACCAATTTGATGGATATATTCTGCTGTTTTCTCTCATGAAGTGTCACAAAAAACATTGGGGTAGATTTATCAAAACAGGTGTAAAGGAAACTGGATTAATTGCCCATCAAATTCAATCAGATTCCACCTTTTATTTTCCAAAGAAGCCCTGAAAATTAAAGCCAGAATCTAATTGGTTGCTATGGGAAACTAAGCCATTTTTCCTTTACACCAGTCTTAATAAATCTCCCCCACTGAGGCAGAAAGACTGTAGATATATCTCCATCTTCCCCCTTCTTTTTGTCTAGCATTTACTATAAAAATCCACTTTTTTAAAAGACTATAAGGGTTTTTCAAACATTTACAGAGTTTAAGATATTCAAATTTCAAATGTAATATTAATTTAGGAATAAAAATGATAACAATGCTTTAGAAATTCCTGTTACCTGTCCAATTAAGTAACTTAGCAAATCTAAATGTCTGTAATCTCCAACAACCCTACAATGGCTTTGATTAAGTTTTTATTTTTTTTAAATCAGCTAGACCTATGAAGAAATCCATACTCATCTGCTCCCTGCTCAGTTCTGGCTCACTCACACCTACAGTAGGCTGTCTTCACTGCACTCCTGGTCCTTGACTTCCTGCCAAGACAGGGTCACATGTGCTGTTGTAGGCAATGACTGTCCTTGGCAGTAATGTGTCTTCAAGTGTTTAGTCACTACTGGGTCATGTGCTGCTTGGGGACACATCACTGCTGCTGTCAGTCATTGAATACATGTGACCCCATCCATTTAGGAAGTTGAAAGACAGGGAAGTGTAGTGGAAGTGCAGTATGGAGAGCCTGGCAGCCAGAACCAGGTCGGTAGGGGCGGATTTAAAAATAAAACCTGGACAACCACTTTAAGTTGTGACCTCTTTGTTATGGTTTTCATAGCTGGTGCCTGACAATCCTTCAAATCGTTTTGGCATGTCTCAATGGAATGTCTTACAGTTGTATCATCATTTGCGTAACTGTCTAAAGAATTGATGGAAACTTTCTTGCAAAGTCTTGAGACTGCTATGCCATTACACCTACCAGAATTATGTCTTTTCTTGATGGTTGATGAAGTTGACTGCACATCCTTTATTGTCTAACCAGTTATTATACAGTTACACATTTCACAGTTCAAATTATTTTGCTTGGAAAATCCATGTAGTGGAAATAAGTATGAAATAATTCTGAAATGGTTTATTAATGTGACACATGTTATTCTATTATGGAGGCTTTTAATTAAAACAGGAAGACTCAATAATACAGTATATTACTTTTCACTTAAATCTGTTTCTGACCTTTACAGATAATATACTTTTATATGATGTGTAGTATATGTGAACAATTGTACTGTCATTATGACAAAAAACTATTTAGACCAGTGTTTTAGATGCTAGTTTTAATAAGACCCTGCGCTGGCGGTAGATCGCCGAAGTTATGTAGAGGCGCCAGTCTCTACATAACTTCAGTGGATGCACCGCCACTAAAGACACCGCCACTAAAGACACATCAGCTCTCTTGCTGGCATAGATTTAGACTATGTTTTACACCTAAAAGAGGCATAGAAAATGATGAATGAGACGGACCTGTCAGCTGGTCCCCTTTCCACGCCCACGACTCACCCACTTTTTTAGACCTGAGCTGGGAAATGTCGCAGATTGTGCCTAAATAATCTTTGCGCTGCAGTCTACACCATAAATATGCCTAATATAGACATATTTCTGTTAGTAAATAACACCTAAATGTCTATGAATTGGGTATAAAATTTGCAGTGCAATAGGCTAAACTGGATGGATGGATGTCTTTTTCAGCCTTTCAAACTTGCTATGTTATTTGCGAATTTCATCATTTTAGGTAGTGACTTCTACCACTCACAAACTAACAAGCCTCCAGAAAAATGTTGGATTGAATAGGGTTCTGTAGCTGACAGAATTTGACACTATTGGGATTATTACGATGCTTTGCCTAGAACTGTAATGAATATGTCCCTGCTGGTCTCAAGGAGAGAGGATTATTGGTTTATGTCTGGTCATTATAGGCAGGACACTATTTAGGTGCATAATTATTGCATCTAGACACAAGCACTTGTAATATATATTAACAAGAATCAAATAATTAACTTAGTATAGATAAACCAATTTGATACAAAGTTACTGTCTAATAATAACTGCCTAATAATATCCATATAAAGTGTACCCACCTTCTGACATGTGATAGAGATGAAGAAAATTTTGGATCTTAGTAAAACAATTGGGCCAATTAAAGAATATGAGCCAGCGTCCTGCATTAAAGTGATTATCCAGGACTTAAAAAAACCTCAGAGCGTGGCCCCGCAGTGGGAATCATACTTACCTGGTTCCCTCTGCTGGGTTACAGCTCTATTGCTCCCCAGCTGTCTCTGCAGCTTCATAATACTCTGGCATCATCATCCGGTTAACAGGTGCTGCAGTATATCACTGGCCACAACGGTGACCTGTCACCCATGTGTCATGTTAGTGGGTCACGTGCCGCATGGGCGACAAGTCATCACTGCTGCCCGCAATTGGCTTCAGCGGTCATGTAGCGCCTGTCAGCAGGATGTTGATGCCAGAGCATCACAGAGCTACAGAGATGGCTGAGGAGCAATGGAAACGGAACTCAGCAGCGGGAACCAGGTAAGTATGATTCCCACTGTGGTTTGGCAACACTCTGAGGTCTTTTTAAGTCCTGGATAACTCCTTTAATTTATGCTGCCCTTAGTAAAAACACCATAAGGCCTGATGCACATAAGCAAATCCCTTCTGTGATCCGCAAACAACAGATCCACAAAATACAGATTCAGAATTTTTCTACTAGAACTGCCTATTTGTTTCCTCAAAAATAATAGGAAACATTATATAATTTGCAGAATGGTCACATAGATGTGGACAGCACACAAATGACATCCTTGTCTGCATTAGTGGACCCATAGAAATGAATAATTCTATGTGCAATCCCCCAAAAATGTGGATTGGATGGGGACCAAAAGTACAATTGTGTGCATAAGGCCTAATACTGGTGACAGATTCCCTTTAAAACTCTGATTAGGTTGGAATTGCACTTTCAGTTTTTTATATAGTTTTTTAGAGGAAGCCGTGGGTGCAAAAGTAAAGAAAATGAGAAAGGAAAGACTTAACCTTGAATTTTTTTTTTATCTACTACTGTGTTTGGCTCAAAAACTGTAAGTGGGAATCCAGCCTTAATCTATGATTAAATGTAACAAGATGTGCTATGAATATGTAAAAAGATGTGTAGCAGAAAGCATTTTTTTTAAACAGAGGTGGTCCTGAATATTGGACTCTTCTCTTCATTGACATTAATGTTGTAAGAAACTGAGCTGTTAAATAATTTTTGGGGGAATACACACTGAGATCAAACCCCAATTTATTATACAGTACAGACCAAAAGTTTGGACACACCTTCTCATTCAAAGAGTTTTCTTTATTTTCATGACTATGAAAATTGCAGATTCACACTGAAGGCATCAAAACTATGAATTAACACATGTGGAATTATACACATAACAAACAAGTTTGAAACAACTGAAAATATGTCATATTCTAGGTTCTTCAAAGTAGCCACCTTTTGCTTTGATTACTGCTTTGCACACTCTTGGCATTCTCTTGATGAGCTTCAAGAGGTAGTCCCCTAAAATGGTTTTCACTTCACAGGTGTGCCCTGTCAGGTTTAATAAGTGGGATTTCTTGCCTTATAAATGGGGTTGGGACCATCAATTGCGTTGAGGAGAAGTCAGGTGGATACACAGCTGATAGTCCTACTGAATAGACTGTTAGAATTTGTTTTATGGCAAGAAAAAAGCAGCTAAGTAAAGAAAAACGAGTGGCCATCATTACTTTAAGAAATGAAGGTCAGTCAGTCAGCCGAAAAATTGGGAAAACTTTGAAAGTAAGGGCTATTTGACCATGAAGGAGAGTGATGGGTTGCTGCGCCAGATGACCTGGCCTCCACAGTCACCGGACCTGAACCCAATCGAGATGGTTTGGGGTGAGCTGGACCGCAGAGTGAAGGCAAAACGGCCAACAAGTGCTAAGCATCTCTGGGAACTCCTACAAGACTGTTGGAAGACCATTTCAGGGGACTACTTCTTGAAGCTCATCAAGAAAATGCCAAGAGTGTGCAAAGCAGTAATCAAAGCAAAAGGTGGCTACTTTGAAGAACCTAGAATATGACATATTTTCAGTTGTTTCACACTTGTTTGTTATGTATATAATTCCACATGTGTTAATTCATAGTTTTGATGCCTTCATAGTCATGAAAATAAAGAAAACTCTTTGAATGAGAAGGTGTGTCCAAACTTTTGGTCTGTACTGTATGTTAATAGTGCAACATTTAATTTGTATTTATCTAACTTTGCATTCCATATTTATCTATTGATATCTACCTTTATTTATTTTATTTTATTTTATTTCATTATGGTTTTTATGATTTTTTTTCTCCTAAAGTCTGATTTTCTTTTCTTATCCATACAACAAAAGCTTCTCTGGATGTTTTCCTTCAAGGTATACTGTTTTTGGAATGGACATTCACTGCATGTATCTGCTGAATTAAACTAAGAGCCCAAATTCTGATTGTTATAGCAAGTTATTTGCTTTTCCCAAGATCCAGACATGATTTTTTCTAACAAAATACTGTATACATTTTAGTTTTTGAAAGTTGATTCAGCAGCATTACTGGAACGTCACTCTTGTTAGAAAAATATTTGATAGTAATCATCTGTTATTACGGCACTAAAAGAACTCATCTCATTCCTGTTGCACCACAGAAATGTGTCATTATATGAATGATGCAAACCTGTAAAACCTTATGTCTATCATTTGCTAAATCTCGCCTGCAGCTTACCCGAAGCTTTGGAGAACTGTTCAGGAATATATTAAGGAATCATATACTGCATATGGTGAATCTTTCAATACATTTTCAGACAGGCTTCCTTTAGCAATTGAAAGGCCCTAATAAAACATAAGAATACAGGGCATTTCAAACTCCATGTGGCTTCCTTGAACACTCAACAGCATTCTACCTGCTGTTAATAATAACCCCTATCTAAGAACGCCAACAGGGCATAATGTTCATTACTGCATTTTGGTTCCCAGCATTTTAATCCAAAAAAGAACCTGCTCCACTGCTTCAGTTATTAGGAATTTGCATCATGACCACTACTTAGTATGTCTGAGAAGGAGGTGGGGTTAACAATAGTCCATTAAGCTTGGAGGGGCATAGAATTAACATCAGTCCATTAAGCTTTTAACCTGCCATATATACAGATGGGGGTTGAGATGAAGTTTGAGAAAAGGATTAGGATTAGAGTCTCTGCTGCTTATCATGAATCCTTGTTTTTCCCAGTGTAAGCTGTTGGTAAGACACCCCGCCAATCCAGTAGGAAAGGATTTGTGTCCATTGGCTATTTGAGTCCAGACGTTTCTGATTGCATCCCTGGCAGTATATGCTGATGTGCTATATGGCAACCCTTAGGACCCTGAAGTCCAGCTAGTTTTTAATTATAGGATTCCTGGATAAAGACAGGAATTCTATTAGAAGTAGCAGTTTATGAAATTTCCTTGTATATTCTTTAGAACATTTTCATGTCTTAAAATTATTCATTTAATATTAATGACATTTTTCTCATTTAGGGTAGTACCATAGGTTTTTCAGCAGTGTCACTGTAAATATGATTTAATCAGTGGCAGCTAAAATGATTCCTGTATTAATTAGTGCTGCCAATAAACACCTCACCTAATACAGAGAACGGAATTCAGTATTTTGACTATATTTTGTAATCTGAAAATGCTCATTTCTTAGCGAAGCAAAAAGTTATTATATCAAAAATTGCTACCAAGCAGCTCAAAAAAGTAGAAATGTCTCATAGAAATACACTGCTGGAAAATCAATATTGTGATGGTGCCCTTAGGGCAGAATTGCAGATGATAGGCATTTGCAGAGCACCTTGGTCACTGCACTCATTATTAGCCTCTCATAATAAGTATGGGCGAATTCTTTAAATCACAGATTTAAATTTATTCATCTACTGTATATTATGAACCAAGTGGGCCCATTATTGCCCTTCATATTTTATTACCTAATTGCATTCAATTGCAAGAAAAATGCATTCGCCCATACTTTTCTAGAATGAAAGTAGAGCTACAGTAGTGATTTACAACATGGTTTGATACAGCACTGATTATATTTTGTGTTTGAATTGCAATTATTGTAACTATGTTTACTAAAACTGTATGTACAGCACTGTTACATCCCTGAATAAGAAAGTTCTACATTTCAATTTTTATCTCCACTTGTTTTGGATACATTTTTATATTCACAGTTAAATTATTGTAGCTAAAAGTGATTTTAGTGACGGAAATGTCCTCACCATTTTTTCTGTTCAAAGTTTGATGAAAATTCAGTATAGAATTTAGAAAAAAAAAAAGCTAATGCATGCACTGCAGATGTAAAATCTGAATATTACGTTTTTCCATAAAAGTTTATGAGAGTAAATTAGAGCAAGGCTGATCAGAAGGTTGTAATGTATTAAGTCTAAAAGCAAAATGAAATCGTCTTAATGTAATTAACTCTTTTTTTTTTTGCTTGTGTAAGTTAAAAATCAGGTAAGTAGCTAATGTAATGCCAAAGTTATATACTGAAAAAGTTGTAATGGTACCAGTGAAGACCAAACACTGGTTTATGCAAGATTGTAGGAAAACCTGTTTATCTATGTATCATCCAATAATCTATCTACTATAAATCTATAGAATATAGCTGAATGTGTCCATATACAAAAACATGTACAGCCATTATATATGTGTATATATATGTATATATATATATATATATTAATAAGTTACAAGGAATCATCGTGGATAATAGGTACGTGTCACCGAGGTTCCTGACCTCGGTGGAATAAGAGCCGGTTATTATGTGTCAGCAGCAGTTGCTGTTTGACACCTTAGTATTTAGCATGGCTGTAATAGCTGATCCGGGTCGGCTCTTACTGGGAGTAGTCAAAGTGCTGGGTGGGTGACTACTCCCCACGTTCCAGGCTGGGTTGTGCAAGGCATAAAACCAGCCAGCACTGCCAGATGGAGAGGATTACCTCCATCTGACAGTGGAGCTCAGTAGGTCTGTGTGCTGGGATCTGCGGCTTGTGCTGGGCTGGAGAGCGGAGACCCGTGTGTCAGGGGAACACGCAGTCTAAAGCCTATATTTGAACTTTCTGAGGCAGAACTGGCACCAAGGTGACAGTTGTTATATTCACTTGCCATTGGGTGTGAAGAAATACCAACACTGCAAAAGTGACGTTTTGTTTTTGGCATCATGTGTGAATAAACACTGAAGTTTGAATTACGAGCTTGCATTTTGCCTCTGTACTGTGCCTGCTTATCCTAACTACCAGAGCGAATCCCCACAATATATATATATTAACCCCAGTTTTGGGCCTTACTGACCAAGGTTTTTTCTTATTTTTTTATTGCCTTTCAAGAGCTATAATTTTATTTATTTTTTTCCATCTATGTAACTGTATGAGGGCCTGTATTTTATGGAACAAGTTGTAGTCTTTAATAGTGTCATTTTGGGGTATTACATTTATCTGTATGAATATCAATATATTTATTTTCTGGGACAGTATGATTACAGCGATACCATATATATATATATATATATATATACTGTATATATATATTAAACGAATGATGAGGCAGCACTTCCAGCATAGAGTGAACGGGTAAGGACCCCAAACTTTATTCAAGCGACGTTTCGTCCTGCTCAATGAGGCCTTTCTCAAGCTTGAGAAAGGCCTCATTGAGCAGGCTGAAACGTTGCTTGAATAAAGTTTGGGGTCCTTACCCGTTCACTCTATGCTGGAAGTGCTGCCTCATCATTCGTTTAATATATTTCGTGGAGGAAGAGCCGACCTCTGTGGGGATTTTGCACCCGGTACATCGTGTCTGACTGTGCTGCTGCACTATTTGTGTTTTATATATATATATATATATATATATATATATATATATATACACTGCTCAAAAACATAAAGGGAACACAAAAATAACACATCCTAGATCTAAATTAATTAAATATTCTTCTGAAATACTTTGTTCTTTACATAGTTGAATATGCTGACAACAAAATCACCCAAAAATTAAAAAATGGAAATCAAAGTTTTCAACCCATGGCGGTCTGGATTTGGAGTCACACTCAAAATTAAAGTGGAAAAACACACTACAGGCTGATCCAACTTTGATGTAATGTCCTTAAAACAAGTCAAAATGAGGCTCAGTAGTGTGTGTGGCCTCCACGTGCCTGTATGACCTCCCTACAAGGCCTGTGCATGCTCCTGATGAGGTGGCGGACGGTCTTCTAAAGGATCTCCTCCCAGACCTGGACTAAAGCATCTGCCAACTCCTGGACAGTCTGTGGTGCAACATGACGTTGGTGGATAGAGCGAGACATGATGTCCAAGATGTGCTCAATTGGATTCAGGTCTGGGGAACGGGCGGGCCAGTCCATAGCATCAATGCCTTCATCTTGCAGGAACTGCTGACACACTTCAGCCACATGAGGTCTAGCATTGTCTTGCATTAGGAGGAACCTAGGGCCAACCATACCAGCATATGGTCTCACAAGGGGTCTGAGGATCTCATCTCGGTACCTAATGGCAGTCAGGCTACCTCTGGCGATCACATGGAGGGCTGTGCGGCCCTCCAAAGAAATGCCACCCCACACCATTACTGACCCAATGCCAAACCGGTCATGCTGGAGGATGTTGCAGGCAGCAGAACGTTCTCCACGGCGTCTCCAGACTCTGTCACGTCTGTCACATGTGCTCAGTGTGAACCTGCTTTCATCTGTGAAGAGCACAGGGCGCCAGTGACGAATTTGCCAATCTTGGTGTTCTCTTGCAAATGCCAAACGTCCTGCACGGTGTTGGGCTGTAAGCACAACCCCCACCTGTGGACGTCGGGCCCTCATATCACCCTCATGGAGTCTGTTTCTGACTGTTTGAGCAGACACATACACATTTGTGGCCTCCTGGAGGTCATTTTGCAGGGCTCTGGCAGTGCTACTCCTGTTCCTCCTTGCACAAAGGCGGAGGTAGCGGTCCTGCTGCTGGGTTGTTGCCCTCCTACGGCCTCCTCCACGTCTCCTGATGTACTGGCCTCTCTCCTGGTAGCGCTTCCATGCTCTGGACACTACGCTGACAGACACAGCAAACCTTCTTGCCACAGCTCGCATTGATGTGCCATCCTGGATAAGCTGCACTACCTGAGCCACTTGTGTGGGTTGTAGACTCCGTCTCATGCTACCACTAGAGTGAAAGCACCGCCAGCATTCAAAAGTGACCAAAACAACAGCCAGGAAGCATAGGAACTGAGAAGTGGTCTGTGGTCACCACCTGCAGAACCACTCCTTTATTGGGGGTGTCTTGCTAATTGCCTATAATTTCCACCTGTTGTCTATCCCATTTGCACAACAGCATGTGAAATTGATTGTCACTCAGTGTTGCTTCCTAAGTGGACAGTTTGATTTCACAGAAGTGTGATTGACTTGGAGTTACATTGTGTTGTTTAAGTGTTCCCTTTATTTTTTTGAGCAGTGTATATATTATTTATTTTTATTTATTTTTTTATTTATATTAATTCCTATTTTTAAAAGGAAGAGAATCTTTTTGCATCACTGCTTCCCAAGAACCATGACCTTTTTATTGTGTGAGTGCTTGACTTTTGCAGGACGACTTGTAGTTCTCATTGATATCATTTTGGCGTACAATTTTGATCGCTTGTTATTGAGTTTTTTCGGTGGCGAATATAAATAAATGAGCAATTTTGACTTTGTTTTTTCTTTTTTATGGTGTTCAACGTCGGGGATAATTTACATGATATTTGTATAGTCGTTACAGACGTGGCAATACCAAATGTGGGAAGATTTTATTTTTGATATTGTTTTCATTTAAAAGCATATTTTCAATGGAAAAAAAGTTATTGGAATTTTTTTATTTAATGTTTTTAAATTTAACCATTTAATCTTTATAGTGCATTGCATTTTAATGTCAGTGCTACACTTACATTGACCAGCAGGTCAATGCGCTCTCTGACGCAGCCTGCTGGAAAACTCTCAAGGCAGGCTTGGGGACTATACAAGGCTTCAACCAGCCTTTAATCACATCAGCACCCCGAAATCGCATTTGCAGGGTGCTGATGGGAAATAGAGATAGTCCGCTCCCTCTGTCACTGCTTACATGCCTCAAGTGCCATTGCCCGTGGCATGCAAGGGATTAAACAGTCCAGATCAGCACTCCTGCTTATATGGGAGCTGAACCCCACTGCACGGCGGCCCAGCCTAAGGCCCCTTAGCGACCACCCTAAAAAGGCATATTGGTGGTCATTAAGGGGTTAAGGATGAGCGAACCAGTTCAGTTTATTCCAAACTTTGCTATTTTTCAGATGGCAGAATAAAACGTAACGCAGCATCATTTTAGTACATACAGTGCTGCCCATAATTATTCATACCCCAGGCAAATTTTGACTTAAAGTTACTTTTATTCAACCAGCAAGTAATTTTATGACGGGAAATGACATAGGTGTCTCCCAAAAGATAATAAGACAATGTAAAAGAGGCATTATTGTCTATTACAGCAATCAAATGCTTCCTATAATTGCAGACCAGCTTTTTGCATGTCTCCACAGGTATTTTTGCCAATTCATCTTTAGCAATGAGCTCCAAATCTTTCAGGTTGGAGGGTCTTCTTGCCATCACCCTGATCTTTAGCTCCCACAGATTCTCAATTGGAATCAAGTCTGGACTCTGGCTGGGCCACTCCAAAACGTTAATGTTGTCTGCTAACCATTTGTTCACCACTTTTGCTGTGTGTTTTGGGTCATTGTCATGCTGAAATGTCCACTGGTGCCCAAGGCCAAGTTTCTCTGCAGACTGCCTGATGTTTTCGTTGAGAATCTTAATGTATTGCTCTTTTTTCATGGTGCCGTTTACTGTGATTAGGTTCCCTGGTCCATTGGCTGAAAAACACCCCCAAAGCATTAGATTCCCACCACCATGTTTGACAGTGGGGATGGTGTTCTTTGGGTTGAAGGCTTCTCCTTTTTTACACCAAATGAAGAAAGCATCATTGTGACCAAACAGTTAAATTTTTGTTTCATCTGACCATAACACAGAAGACCAGAAGTCTTCTTCTTTGTCCAGATGAGCATTTGCAGTGCACAGTGTCCGTTGGATTGTCTGCCTTGAGACATTGCCACCAGCAGAGCCCAGATTCACCAGGATGCCCTTGTTGGTGATCCTTGGATTCTTTTTTACCTCTCTAACTATCCTCCTGTCCAGCACAGGTGTCACTTTTGGCTTCCGACCACGTCCTCTGAGATTTTCCACAGTGCGAAACTTTTTTTTTTTTCCACAATAATGCCTCTTGTACATCGTCTTATTATCTTTTGGGAGACACCTATGTAATTTCCCATCAAAAAATTACTTGCTGTTCGAATAAAAGTACCTTTAAGTCAAAATTTGCCTGGGGTAAGAATAATTCTGGGCAGCACTGTATGTTGGCGGTAAAAAAGCTCTAGGGAGGAAGAAGACGGTTTCTCACATAACCCTGAATGGAAGTGGGTTGGGTCATGCCCTGATTGGCTCATCCAGAGTGTCTGTCAGCCTGGGAACCAATCAGTGTTGCAGGAGGCAGGGGGGTGCCCTAGCAGAACAAGCAGAACGTTATTCTGTGCTGGACTGTAAATGAGAGGCTTTGGGTGTTACAGTGTCTGCCAGGAAAATGAATTTAGGGAGTCAGGGAGAGCTAGAAATCAATCAGAGACAGTCAAAAATAATTCAAGATAATTGCCAGGGAGAGTGAAGGGAAAGGCTAGGATTCAAAAAAAGAATTGTGTGTGTTGTGAAGAATAGGGACAAGCAGGGAAGACTGTGTCTGCTATCAGAAGTATAGGTGCTGCACTGCAGACCTCAAAAGCAGCTTCCTGCAAGCAAATACAGACCAAAAGTTTGGACACAGCTTCTCATTCAAAGAGTTTTCTTTATTTTCATGACTATGAAAATTGTAGATTGACATTGAAGGCATCAAAACTATGAATTAACACTTGTGCAATTATATACATAACAAACAAGTGTGAAAAAACTGAAAATATGTCATATTCTAGGTTCTTCAAAGTAGCCACCTTTTGCTTTGATTACTGCTTTGCACACTCTTGGCATTCTCTTGATGAGCTTCAAGAGGTAGTCCCCTGAAATGGTTTTCACTTCACAGGTGTGCCCTGTCAGGTTTAATAAGTGGGATTTCTTGCCTTATAAATGGGGTTGGGACC
Organism: Bufo bufo; assembly: GCF_905171765.1. Taxonomy (NCBI): domain Eukaryota; kingdom Metazoa; phylum Chordata; class Amphibia; order Anura; family Bufonidae; genus Bufo; species Bufo bufo. Next base: position 326,692,448 of record NC_053389.1, read on the forward strand.
ATCAATTGCGTTGAGGAGAAGTCAGGTGGATACACAGCTGATAGTCCTACTGAATAGACTGTTAGAATTTGTATTATGGCAAGAAAAAAGCAGCTAAGTAAAGAAAAACGAGTGGCCATCATTACTTTAAGAAATGAAGGTCAGTCAGTCAGCCGAAAAATTGGGAAAACTTTGAAAGTAAGGGCTATTTGACCATTAAGGAGAGTGATGGGTTGCTGCGCCAGATGACCTGGCCTCCACAGTCACCGGACCTGAACCCAATCGAGATGGTTTGGGGTGAGCTGGACCGCAGAGTGAAGGCAAAACGGCCAACAAGTGCTTAGCATCTCTGGGAACTCCTACAAGACTGTTGGAAGACCATTTCAGGGGACTACTTCTTGAAGCTCATCAAGAGAATGCCAAGAGTGTGCAAAGCAGTAATCAAAGCAAAAGGTGGCTACTTTGAAGAACCTAGAATATGACATATTTTCAGTTGTTTCACACTTGTTTGTTATGTATATAATTCCACATGTGTTAATTCATAGTTTTGATGCCTTCATAGTCATGAAAATAAAGAAAACTCTTTGAATGAGAAGGTGTGTCCAAACTTTTGGTCTGTACTGTATGTAATTACTGAAGCAATACCCAAGATGTAGCCGCAATCTACCTGTCAGTATTAACGTGACATTGAGTGTCAAGCCTCAATCATCTGTTTCAGTTTATTCATAGCCACACTGCTGCTATTAATTTTTTTTTGGGGAGGTTAAATTTAAGTAAGCTGCATATATACATGATTACTGCATCAATACCAGCATTTTCACTCTCCTCTGGCTGATTCCAATGAATAGACCTTGCCTTGTTGGCGGTGCACCATCTTGCCACTGTTGCTGTCTGTCTGCATCAATACCTGAAGTGTGGCGGCAAACTACCTATGTGTATTAACACAAAATGTAGTGTCAAGCTTTAATCGTCTGTGAATTCCATTTTCACACGGTTGCAAATAAATTTTTTTTGAAGGATTGTTAAATTTAATTAAAACAGCATATATGTGTGATTGCTACAAGACATAGGTTAGGGTAGCAATCAACCTGTGTGTATTAACAAGAAATTTAGCATCAAGCCTCAATCATCCATTTCCATGAATTCCATTTACACACGGTTGGAATTTATAATTTTTTTAGGGAATTTTTAATTTATTTAAACCAGCATATATATTACTACAAGACACAGGGTAGGGCATCAATCTACCTGTGAGCGATAACGAGTTGTTGAGCGTCACGCTTCAATTGTCAGTTTCTGTGAATTCCACATTGTTACAATTAATTTTTTTGGGGGGGATTGTTCAATTTACTTAAACCATTATATATATGTGATTAGTAGAAGACACATGGTAGGGCACCTATTTAACTATGCATGATAACAAGAAATTGAGAATCATCCATTTCTGTTTATTCAGTTTCTAAATGGTTGTAATTATAAAAAAAATTCTTTGGGGGGGTTCAATTTAATTAACCACTTCCCATCTGGGCCCTTTGCCCCCTTCCTGACCAGGCCAAATTTTGCAAAACGGACATATCTCACTTTATGTGGTAATAACTTTGGAACGCCTTTATTTATCCAAGTCATTCAGAGATTGTTTTCTCGTGACACATTTTACTTCATGATAGTCATAAATTTGAGTCAAAATATTTCACCTTTATTTATGAAAAAATCCCAAATTTACCCAAAAATTTAAAAAAATCGCAATTTTCTAAATTTCAATTTCTCTGCTTTTAAAACAGAAAGTGATACCTCATAAAATATTTATTATTTAACATTCCCCATATGTCTACTTTATGTTGGCATCATTTTGGAAATGTCATTTTATTTTTTTAGGACGTTAGAAGGCTTAGAAGTTTAGAAGCAATTCTTCAAATTTTTAAGAAAATTGCCAAAACCCACTTTATAAGGACCAGTTCAGGTCTGAAGTCACTTTGTGGGGCCTACATAGTGGATACCCCCATAAATGACCCCATTGTAGAAACTACACCCCTCAAGGTATTCAAAACCGATTTTACAAACTTTGTTAACCCTTTAGGCGTTCCACAAGAATTAAAGGAAAATGGAGATCAAATTTTTAAATTTCACTTTTTTGGCAGATTTTCCATTTTAATCAATTTTTTTCTCTAACACATCGATGGTTAACAGCCAAACAAAACTCAATATTTATTACCCAGATTCTGCGGTTTACAGAAACACCCCACATGTGGTCGTAAACTGCTGTATGGGCACACGGCAGGGCGCAGAAGGAAAGGAACTCCACATGGTTTTTAGATGCCATGTCCCATTTGAAGCCCCCTGATGCACCCTTACAGTAGAAACTCCCAAGAAGTGACCCCATTTTGGAAACTAGGGGATAAGGTGCCAGTTTTATTAGTACTATTTTTGGGTACATATGATTTTTTGATCATTCAATATAACACTTTATGGGGCAAGGTGACCAAAAAATTGGTTGTTTTAGCACAGTTTCTATTTATTTATTTTTACAGCGTTCACCTTAGGGGTTCAGTCAAGTGACATTTTTATAGAGCAGATTGTTACGGACGTGGCGATACCTAATATGTATACTTTTTCTCATTTATTAAAGTTTTACACAATAATAGCATTTTTGAAACCAAAAAATTATGTTTTAATGTGTCCATGTTCTGAGAGCTATAGTTTTTTTATTTTTTGAGAGATTTTCTTATGTAGGGTCTCATTTTTTGCGGGATGAGGTGACGGTTTTATTGGTACCATTTTGTGGGACATACGCGTTTTTGATCACTTGGTGTTGCACCTTTTGTGATGCAAGGTGACAAAAATTGCTTGTTTTGACACAGTTTTTTTTTTTTTTTTTTTACGGTGTTCACCCGAGGGGTTAGGTCATGTGATATTTTTATAGAGCTGGTTTTTACGGACGCGGCAATACCTAATATGTATACTTTTTTTTATTTGTTTCACTTTAACACAATAATAGCATTTTTGAAACCAAAAAAATTATGTTTTAGTGTCTCCATGTTCTAAGAGCTATAGTTTTTTTATTTTTTGAGAGATTTTCTTATGTAGGGGCTCATTTTTTGCGGGATGAGGTGACGGTTTTATTGGTACCATTTTGTGGGACATACGCGTTTTTGATCACTTGGTGTTGCACCTTTTGTGATGCAAGGTGACAAAAATTGCTTGTTTTGACACAGTTTTTTTTATTTATTTTTTACGGTGTTCATCTGAGGGGTTAGGTCATGTGATATTTTTATAGATCTGGTTTTTACGGACGCGGCAATACTAAATATGTCTATTTTACTTTATTTTTTCTATTTTAATTTTTTTTTTTTATTCCTAACTTGGGAACTTTTTTTTTTTTTACATGTGAAACTTTATTTTATTTTATTTTTTCAACCCTTTATTTTTTTTATTTTTTTTTACACTTTTCGTCCCCCATAAGGTCATACAAGACCTCTGGGGGACATTTGCTTCACTTTTTCTTTTTTTTTTCACAGTTGATTTCTCCTGTAACTGGGGCTGAGATAGTAGCCCCAGTTACAGGACAAATGCACCCCTATAGAGGCTGTACAGCAGCAATCTAGCGCTGTACAGCCTTACAGCAGGGCTGATCGAGGTCTCTGAGAGACCTCACACAGCCCCTGCACTCTCCGGTCCCGGCGGTCACATGACCGCCGGGCCGGAACAGGAAGCGCACAGCGCTTCCTGCTCTGCAGACACAGCGCTCGGTGAGCGCTGTGTCTGCAGCGATCGTGAAGGCAGGGACACCTGGGCACTGTCCCTGCCTTGTCTTAGGGTTGCCCTGCTGTCACTGACAGCGGGCAACCCGATCAGCAGCTGCACGATTAGCGTGCAGCTGCTATTTCTGACAGGACGTTTTAAAACGTGCTGTCAGAAATAGACGTCCACCCATAGGACGTTTATATCCTATGGGCGGACGTGAGGCGGTTAAGCTGCATATATGTGTCACGACGGTGTCTCGGTTGTTGGAGTTCGCCTTGATATGTCTGCCATGCATGCTGTTGCCTGGGGCAACGTGTTGTTATGCATGTTTGTGCACTGCTCCCTTTATCTTTGTTCCTTTCAAGTCTGGTGTGTAGGGTTAAGGGGTGGATCTAGGTGTGTTCTAGGTGTGTCTTCATGGCTCTACTTATTCTAGTGCTGTGAGCTTGAGGTCAGTGGTTTTACCGCCTTGGTTGGTGATGGAGATTTGCTCCTGTCTGGATATTCTATCTGTCCAGTGTGAGGGCCACCTAGTTAGACATCAATATCTCTCCTATTTCTTCCCCTTGTTTCTATGTCCTTTACCCATCCTCACCTGTTGCTTTGTGTGGGGTGGTTTATGTTTAGGATGTTTTGTTATGTCTAGTTTGGTGTTCCATGTCTGGTCTGTTTCTGGTTTGTAGTCCAGCATGGTTGCTAGACATTTCCCGTGTCTGTGTGTGCCTTCGGTGAGAGGGTTCCTGGGTTGCCAGGAGAGGGAACTACAAGTCAGTGAGCAGCTCTGCCTGGGGCCGCCATGCATCCTGTCCACATGGGGGTCCAGGTAGTTATTGGTGTTGGAGTTCCACCCTGTTGCTGCGGTAGGTAAGTGCTTGTTGTTCCAGTGTGTTGTTGTATCACTGGATTCTTACCTGCCGATTCAGTTGCTGTTTACTGTCTTCACCTATATTTGCTCCTAGGCCTACAGGGAGTGCAGAATTATTAGGCAAGTTGTATTTTTGAGGATTAATTTTATTATTGAACAACAACCATGTTCTCAATGAACCCAAAAAACTCATTAATATCAAAGCTGAATATTTTTGGAAGTAGTTTTTAGTTTGTTTTTAGTTTTAGCTATTTTAGGGGGATATCTGTGTGTGCAGGTGACTATTACTGTGCATAATTATTAGGCAACTTAACAAAAAACAAATATATACCCATTTCAATTATTTATTTTTACCAGTGAAACCAATATAACATCTCAACATTCACAAATATACATTTCTGACATTCAAAAACAAAACAAAAACAAATCAGTGACCAATATAGCCACCTTTCTTTGCAAGGACACTCAAAAGCCTGCCATCCATGGATTCTGTCAGTGTTTTGATCTGTTCACCATCAACATTGCGTGCAGCAGCAACCACAGCCTCCCAGACACTGTTCAGAGAGGTGTACTGTTTTCCCTCCTTGTAAATCTCACATTTGATGATGGACCACAGGTTCTCAATGGGGTTCAGATCAGGTGAACAAGGAGGCCATGTCATTAGATTTTCTTCTTTTATACCCTTTCTTGCCAGCCACGCTGTGGAGTACTTGGACGCGTGTGATGGAGCATTGTCCTGCATGAAAATCATGTTTTTCTTGAAGGATGCAGACTTCTTCCTGTACCACTGCTTGAAGAAGGTGTCTTCCAGAAACTGGCAGTAGGACTGGGAGTTGAGCTTGACTCCATCCTCAACCCGAAAAGGCCCCACAAGCTCATCTTTGATGATACCAGCCCAAACCAGTACTCCACCTCCACCTTGCTGGCGTCTGAGTCGGACTGGAGCTCTCTGCCCTTTACCAATCCAGCCACGGGCCCATCCATCTGGCCCATCAAGACTCACTCTCATTTCATCAGTCCATAAAACCTTAGAAAAATCAGTCTTGAGATATTTCTTGGCCCAGTCTTGACGTTTCAGCTTGTGTGTCTTGTTCAGTGGTGGTCATCTTTCAGCCTTTCTTACCTTGGCCATGTCTCTGAGTATTGCACACCTTGTGCTTTTGGGCACTCCAGTGATGTTGCAGCTCTGAAATATGGCCAAACTGGTGGCAAGTGGCATCTTGGCAGCTGCACGCTTGACTTTTCCACACGCTTCTTGCGACCCTGTTGACTATTTTGAATGAAACGCTTGATTGTTCGATGATCACGCTTCAGAAGCTTTGCAATTTTAAGAGTGCTGCATCCCTCTGCAAGATATATCACTATTTTAGACTTTTCTGAGCCTGTCAAGTCCTTCTTTTGACCCATTTTGCCAAAGGAAAGGAAGTTGCCTAATAATTATGCACACCTAATATAGGGTGTTGATGTCATTAGACCACACCCCTTCTCATTACAGAGATGCACATCACCTAATATGCTTAATTGGTAGTAGGCTTTCGAGCCTATACAGCTTGGAGTAAGACAACATGCATAAAGAGGATGATGTGGTCAAAATACTCATTTGCCTAATAATTCTGCACTCCCTGTATGTAGACTCATGTTCGTCGTGTTTTGAAGGAACAGGTCATCTCTAGTTCCTGTCCTTAATTTCAGGGATCATCAGGACGACTCAGGGTCCGAGGTTCCTGCGTATAAGCCCTCCTACCATCTGGGTCTGCTCATATGGTTAGGAGTCAGGGCGAGGTTTAGGGATACATTAGGAGGTTCCCTGCTAGTTGCTGTTCCCGCTTCCTTACGGTTTTCGGTGTGGAGTCTCCCTCCCACACCGCACCATGACAATATATGATTACTGCATCAATATTGACATTTTCTTACTCCTCTGACTGATTTCAATGAATAGACCTTGCCACTGTTGTTGTCTGTCTGCATCAATACCCAAAGTGTAGTGGCAATCTACCTGTGTGTGTTAACAAGAAATTTAGCGTCAAGCCTCAATCTTCCGTTTCCTTGAATTCCATTTCCACACTGTTGGAATTACATTTTTTGGGGGATTGTTACATTTATTTAAACCAGCATATATATGTGATTACTGCAAGACACAGGGTAGGGCAGCAATCTACCTGTGAGTGACAACTAAAAATTAAGAGTAAGGCCTAAATCGTCCATTTCCTTGAATTTCATTTAAAATGTTTTTGGGGATTGTTCAATTTACTTAAACAGCATATACATTCACCTAAAAAATTATTAGGAACACCATACTAATACGGTGTTGGACCCCCTTTTGCGTTCAGAACTGCCTTAATTCTACGTGGCATTGATTCAACAATTCTTTAGAAATGTTGGCCTATATTGATAGGATAGCATCTTGCAGTTGATGGAGATTTGAGGGATGCACATCCAGGGCACGAAGCTCCCGTTCCACCACATCCCAAAGATGCTCTATTGGGTTGAGATCTGGTGACTGTGGGGGCCATTTTAGTACAGTGAACTCATTGTCATGTTCAAGAAACCAATTTGAAATGATTCGAGCTTTGTGTCATGGTGCATTATCCTGCTGGAAGTAGCCATCAGAGGATGGATACATGTTCTCATTCTGTTTACGCCAAATTCCGACTCTACCATTTGAATGTCTCAACAGAAATCGAGACTCATCAGACCAGGCAACATTTTTCCAGTCTTCAACAGTCCAATTTTGGTGAGCTCGTGCAAATTGTAGCCTCTTTTTCCTATTTGTAGTGGAGATGAGTGGTACCCGGTGGGGTCTTCTGCTGTTGTAGCCCATCCGCCTCAAGGTTGTGCGTGTTGTGGCTTCACAAATGCTTTGCTGCATACCTCGGTTGTAACGAGTGGTTATTTCAGTCAACGTTGCTCTTCTATCAGCTTGAATCAGTCGGCCCATTCTCCTCTGACCTCTAGCATCCACAAGGCATTTTCGCCCACAGGACTGCCGCATACTGGATGTTTTTCCCTTTTTACACCATTCTTTGTAAACCCTAGAAATGGTTGTGCGTGAAAATCCCAGTAACTGAGCAGATTGTGAAATACTCAGACCGGCCCGTCTGGCACCAACAACCATGCCACGCTCAAAATTGCTTAAATCACCTTTCTTTCCCATTCTGACATTCAGTTTGGAGTTCAGGAGATTGTCTTGACCAGGACCACCCCCCTAAATGCATTGAAGCAACTGCCATGTGATTGGTTGACTAGATAATTGCATTAATGAGAAATAGAACAGGTGTTCCTAATAATTCTTTAGGTGAGTGTATATGTGATTGCTACTAGACACAGGGTAGGGCAACCATCTACCGGTGAGTGAAAATGTGAAATTGAGCATCAGGCCTCAATTGTCCATTTCCATGAATTCCATTTCCACACGGATGCAATTTACATTTTTCTAGGGGATTGTTAAATTTACTTAAACCAGCATATATATGTGATTACTACAAGACACATGGTAGGGCACCTATTTACCTATGCTTGATAACAAGAAATTGAAAGTCAAGCCTCAATCATCCATTTCTATTTATTCAGTTTCTACATGGTTGTAATTACATATTTTTTTTGGGGGGGTTTAATTTAATTAAGCTGCATATATACATGATTACTACATCAATATTGACATTTTCATACTCCTCCGGCTTATTCCAATGAATAGATCTCGCTTTGCTGTTGGTGCCCCATCATGCCACTGTTGTCTGCGTGTCTGCCTACCATCACATTCTGTACCGCATCATGCTACTAATGCCTCTCAATCATCAGTTTAAATGTATTCAGTATATATATATATACACTGCTCAAAAAAATAAAGGGAACACAAAAATAACACATCCTAGATCTGAATTAATTAAATATTCTTCTGAAATACTTTGTTCTTTACATAGTTGAATGTGCTGACAACAAAATCACACAAAAATTAAAAATGGAAATAAAATTTTTCAACCCATGGAGGTCTGGATTTGGAGTCACACTCAAAATGAAAGTGGAAAAACACACTACAGGCTGATCCAACTTTGATGTAATGTCCTTAAAACAAGTCAAAATGAGGCTCAGTAGTGTGTGTGGCCTCCACGTGCCTCTATGACCTCCCTACAACGACTGTGCATGCTCCTGATGAGGTGGCGGGAGGTCTCTTGAGGGATCTCCTCCCAGACCTGGACTAAAGCATCTGCGAACTCCTGGACAGTCTGTGGTGCAACGTGACGTTGGTGGATAAAGCGAGACATGATGTCCCAGATGTGCTCAATTGGATTCAGGTCTGGGGAACGGTCGGGCCAGTCCATTACATCAATGCCTTCGTCTTGCAGGAACTGCTGACACACTCCAGCCACATGAGGTCTAGCATTGTCTTGCATTAGGAGGAACCCAGGGCCAACCGCACCAGCATATGGTCTCACAAGGGGTCTGAGGATCTCATCTCGGTACCTAATGGCAGTCAGGCTACCTCTGGCGAGCACATGGAGGGCTGTGCGGCCCTCCAAAGAAATGCCACCCCACACCATTACTGACCCAATGCCAAACCGTTCATGCTGGAGGATGTTACAGGCAGCAGAACGTTCTCCACGGCGTTTCCAGACTCTGTCACGTCTGTCACATGTGCTCAGTGTGAACCTGCTTTCATCTGTGAAGAGCACAGGGCGCCGGTGGCGAATTTGCCAATCTTGGTGTTCTCTGGCAAATGCCAAACGTCCTGCACGGTGTTGGGCTGTAAGCATAACCCCCACCTGTGGACGTCGGGCCCTCATATCACCCTCATGGAGTCTGTTTCTGACCGTTTGAGCAGACACATGCACATTTGTGGCCTGCTGGAGGTCATTTTGCAGGGCTCTGGCAGTGCTCCTCCTGTTCCTCCTTGAACAAAGGCGGAGATAGCGGTCCTGCTGCTGGGTTGTTGCCCTCCTACGGCCTCCTCCACGTCACCTGATGTACTGGCCTGTCTCCTGGTAGTGCCTCCATGCTCTGGACACTACGCTGACAGACACAGCAAACCTTCTTGCCACAGCTCGCATTGATGTGCCATCCTGGATAAGCTGCACTACCTGAGCCACTTGTGTGGGTTGTAGACTCCGTCTCATGCTACCACTAGAGTGAAAGCACCGCCAGCATTCAAAAGTGACCAAAACATCAGCCAGGAAGCATAGGAACTGAGAAGTGATCTGTGGTCACCACCTGCAGAACCACTCCTTTATTGGGGGTATCTTGCTAATTGCCTATAATTTCCCCCTGTTGTCTATGCCATTTGCACAACCGCATGTGAAATTGATTGTCACTAAGTGTTGCTTCCTAAGTGGACAGTTTGATTTCACAGAAGTGTGATTGACTTGGAGTTACATTGTGTTGTTTAAGTGTTCCCTTTATTTTTTTGAGCAGTGTATATATATATATATATATATATATATATATATATATATTAAATGGCTTTATATGTATTACAGAAGATACGTTATAATAGAAGATATCAAGTAATACTGTCCAGTGATCCATAGATGTGTTGGACATGCAGTGCACCAGAGCACTAATTAATTTCTACTTTCACACATTCTGCACATAATTAGTGATTAATTCTACTAATGTTTTTTGAATTTGTAATCACGTTTAATAAATATGACCTAATGGTAAGGGTTTTACACTATGTTAACTGCAACTGATATGGTTTTAACTCTTCTGACTGAAAAAGTCAGTTAAATCTCTAACAACTTGGGTTTGACTAGTACCAAAACTATCTTCCACTAGGAACATCGGGTAAGCCAAATGTGAGGGGCCTCAGAGCCACATATGACACCCGAGCCATTGGTTGGGGAATCTTTGAATTATTTCTTCACAGTGAAGTGTGTGCATAATATTCTGTTTATGATCCAATGCCTAATGCAATGTTTTCGCTTTGTTCTTTTTTTTTCATATAACATTATTAGGCCCCGACTATTGACATCCGTCCAAGATCAGCAACTATTCAGATGAATAATGCCACACATCTGCAAGAGAGAGACGAAGAATATGGCTATGAATGTCTTGATGGAAAAGATTGTGCCAGTTTCTTCTGCTGTTTTGAGGATTGCCGAACTGGTGCTTGGAGACATGGAAGAATACATATTCGTGTTGCAAAAATTGACTCATATTCCCGAATTTTCTTCCCAACTGCTTTCTGCTTATTTAACTTGGTTTATTGGGTATCATATCTTTATCTTTAAAAAGAAAAGAAAATATGCCACTGAAATGGATATGCGACACAGGCCTTATAAATTAGAAATATTTTTCATTTAAGAAGTAATACGGTTTGTGTATAGCACCAATGCACATTTTATCGGTTTATTCAACTTACTGAGTGCCATAAGCTGGTATTATATGAAAACTGAGACAGTGGATCTGAGCTTTCAGATCTTGGTTTAGGCTATTACACTACATAAGCATTATATGGAATACTGTATATTTGAAAGATAAGGGAAAGCCTCTATGTAAATGCATTTTGGCAGATACAAATCATGCTAACATATGACCTGAAAATCTTTTTCACTGCATTTTAATGATGGTACTTATTACACTGAGATATTGCAACTTGTCTATAGAAGTAAAGCTTCAAATACTTTTTATAATATTAATAGCTATTCACTGTCCAGTTGAAGAGCACATGTAAAATGATGTAAATATTTTATTACATTAAACCCTATAGTAAATGCATGCATCCACTGAGGCCAACACAAAGCACATGGACTATACCATACAGTGTTATGTTTTCTTTGTATGTTGCCTGTGCTATTTTAGGTAAAGGATCTTATGAATTCATTATAACTACTCAACCATAGCTACTTATGTTCATGTCATGCATGAGTATTAAACTATCCTGCACTTCCCTGGGTACCATTACATATGCCTTAAAGATAAGAATTCAAAGCAATCTGCATACCTGGGATGCCATTTTCGAATATTAAATACCTGCCAAAGGGAGCAGTAGAAATCAATGTGTTTGGATTTCTACTATTCTATATATTTGTAGTTAAGTTGAGGATGATATTTGATTGACAGGTAATCTGGCAAGTTGTGACCTTTGTATAGCCTACAGAGTAAACACTAATGGGATATGATGCAAATCATAGTGAAATAGATTTTTCATTGCATTTGAGCATATTTCTCAAGATGTTGTCTTATTAGGTGTTGTTATATAAGGGTTCTAGGATATCATATAGGGTGTCTATTACTTGTGTATAATCTATTATCTACAGATGGGATGCATCTACTACTTTAGAGGATTCAGCTCAACAAAGTAAAATATATGGTTGCTTATGCCTCTAAATGGTCTGCATGACATGCTACATTTTTATTCTAGTGACACTGAAGCCACTCAAATTTTTCTGGCAGCAATGTATGATCATTGTGGGTGCCAGCTATACCCTTGGAGATAATCCAGTCATGTCCTCATTTAGAGATATCTCTTTTAAGATATATGTATGGCTTTGTATGCTTAGCCATTTAGAGGTTAAAGAAAAATGATGAACCAGAGACTAGTCAGGAATAAAGAAATGTAAAACATTTGTTTGCTGTTGACAAGCAAGACTGCAGTTAAAAACGATTAAATCTTGAGAACAAAATTATTGAATTAGTTAACGATAATAATAAGCAGAATTTACTGTTATAATTTAATGTCTATTAATGGTATATCAATGCTGCTTTAGCATTTAAAATAGCCAAACATAGCAACATTTTGATAAGATTAGAGGAATATTTGACAAGTGGAGAAAAATAGATGTCAAGAAACCTATATAATATATTTTTATGTAACAATTAAAGACTTAAAGGGGTTGTCCAGGATTTTTTTTTTCTGTGTAGTTCTAGCACCAATTTCGGGCTACCCCTAAACAGCTGATCAGTGGGGGTAAGGACAAGTCATTATAGTAAAATCCTGGACAACCCTTGGAAACAAAGACACCTGTTCCTATAACAATGTGTTAGTCAGAGACCACATGATTATTGGGAGACTAGTTATTTGACATATTATAGCCTCTAGTGTCTAACAAGTCCTATACATTTCTGTTTGGGATAATTCTCCCCAGTAACTGAATTTACTATGAAAACTTTTTTTATGACAGTTTTCAGTTAATAGTGAATTATAAATTGCACGGCTTTTCTGTGTGTGTAGTGGTTTTTTAGTTTGTTAATTTTTTGGTCATTGCAATACTTTTTAAAAAAGCACATATTATAGGCTTCTGTATAGTTACTTACAGTAAAAATCTGAAAACATGTATGTTAACAATGTCATTATTAACAAGAGCGAACATAAAACTATGAACGAGACCTTGCAGGAGAAAATGTAAAGTCAAATAATAATAGACAAATGTGAAAAAATAAAATAAAATTATATTTAGATTATGTTTAGAAGTATGTGATAATATCAAATCTACCTCTGATCTTATAAAAATGGCTTTTATATTTGCATTTATTTCTATTCAGATAAAAAATTACTGCTAGGACTTGAAGAATATGTGTCTGATACTTGCAAGCTGATTTAGATTTAAATCCTATACCAATGTTCTCACTGAGAAGAAACAGACTGTGCAATGGTATTTAATGGGTGCCAACATACTTCCAACTCATACTCCAAAACTCCAGGGTTAGAGCCATTGAATTTTAATTGTATTATATTGATATCTATTCTCTTAAAATGACTTGTTTGCAAATACATTTCACATAAACAATACAATATAAATAAGTCACTACACAAACATCTAAAGTATTTGAAGTATATATAAATTTTATTTTTTTATATTTGACTATATAGTACAATGAAACGTCTTTGAGGTGATCACTAAAATGCCATAAAAATAGCCTTCTATAGAGTTGGTTTTCTCAAAAAATATGGCCAAATGCATGGTATTGATAGAACTAAACCAATTTAATATTTTACAGTTCAATTGATCTATATAAAAGAGTTTCACTGTATATGTATGTGCCAAAAACACAGCCAAAATAGTATTAGGTGCAGTGTATGTTGCTAGGGAAATTAAAGGACATTGCATAAATTAAATTAAAAAATATATATATAACAAATGAATTTATTAGGCGCTGAAACAATTGTGAAAGATTATTATTCAGTAACATATCGGTAAAATGTGATTGGTGTAATTTATTTTTATTTTCTGTATTTGTTTATATTTTAGATGCTAGAACTCTGGTGCTGAAAAAAAAATCTGTGCCATGTTTTGCAGAAAATCAACAGAAAATGAAATACTTTAGATTTTTTTAATATATTATTAATATTATTATTAATACTATTAGGTTCCTTTGTTGAAATAATTTAGATTTGAACTTCACACTCCTCAAAAAGTTGTCATTTTCCAAATCCTAGAGCCTCTGTTGTTCTCCTTATGTTCCTCTCTAATCAACCTACAGATGCCTTACCTCACCTTACAGTATCTCAACTCATAAATCCCTTACCTTATTTAGTGTACCTTGGTGTATTTACCTAATTGGCAAAAAATGAATAGGCTAATCAGTTAATGAAATTATCATAATATAGATTTTTGTACATTATGCAATTGTTACCGAGTTTTCATTATCATGCCGTTTAAAAAATATATATATTACCCCAATTACTTTATAGAAGAAGTTTTCTTGGATTTTGGCCCTTTTTAACTAGTCCCTGGCTGGAATGTGTGGTATCAAATAAAAAAAAAAAAAAAAAAATTAAATCATACTTACCTGATTCACACTAATCCTTTTGGTGACCTTCCGAATAGCCAATGACTAGCCTCAAGCAATCTGTGCTTCCGCTAAACAAGTAGTCATATGCAAACTCTTTTGGATTGCCCTCTAAAATTTATATATTTTGAACATAACTATTGCCACAATATAGAATGAGCTGGTCTGAGCTTGTATCAGTGGTAATGTCACTAATCCCTATACATTACCACCATTGTAGACACATTTTTTTTTCAGTAGGTTAAAGGGCCTCATAACTGTCCATATTCTTACCAGAAAATTAAAGCAGTTAAGGTGGCCATATACAATAGTCTAAAGTTGACCAAAACAGACAATTCCAACCAAAGATAATTTTTTGATCATCATCTGTTTATGGCTGAAAAGAAGTGTCTATATTTAAAATTTTCAATCAGATAGTCCAAGAATAATCTTTTATGAATTATCTTTTATTTTATAAGGAAATTCCTAGAAAGATTTTGTCCTTCATCTAGTCTCATTGCACCTATAATGGCCAAAATGGACCAAAATATGTTTAGCTGCATTGGTGGAATGTTTGTTTACCTGTTTATTGTTTTACAACCTTACTTCTATCTAACATCTATCACCACTTTTAGGATTCAAACTTTGAAACTTTGATATTGATTCCCCTATGACAGCACTATCTGTGGACAGAAGCACTGCCACTGGGGCAATCATGGACATATGTTTCTTATAAACAGACTAGACTATGTAAGACAAGGTATAACAGGACGTGAATCATCATAGTGTTTATGGTGAAAAAAAACTTCTAAAGGCCTATATTGCAAGTATATGAAAAACTTATCATGCTAGGAATTTTCTGCTTAATCTCAATATTTTTATACAACATAAAGTATGCTCATATTTAGTGTTGTGAAAATCAAAGTTAACGAAGTGTACTTCGATCCAAATTTCAGGAAAAATGTGTTTTCTCACAAAGCTGAAATGCCTTCAAATAAATTTTCCTGAAATGGAAATAAAAAACAAAAAATTACATACTCGCCTCATCTATTTGGTCGTGGAGAGGCCATCATGACCATCTTGATTGAGAAAAAACGCGCCAAATCTGATCAGATCTTCAGCCAATTATAAATTGGTGCTAATGGGTACATAAGTTTACCTATATCTGAGTGAGTTTTGAGGACATGTTGAGCAAAGGTTTCAAATGGGCACATTGGCCTTTGTTTACCAGTATACATAAAAATGATGTTATAACTAGGAAGTAATACCTAAAAAATAATATGTAGAGGAAGATGAAGAATAATTTATTTGAATAGGGCAGTGAAGAGGCAGAATCAGGATATAAGAATAGGAGAACCTAAACAGCCCATCCATCAATTATAAAGGAGTCCAGCTCTATTAAACCAATTGTTACTATTACAAATTTTGCATCACAACACAATTACATCACTCTCACAAAAATATAAAGTATTTTTCATATAATTCTTAAAGAAGCATGATCAAAAACAGAAAAACAGATAGTTTAAGGCATACTTTTTAACTAGTTTTCCTCAATGGCTCCTATTCACATTCTGCTTGCATTTCCAAATTTAAAATGCCAATGTAAAAAGGCATTTTAAAATATGAATCTGATTAAATTACATCCAGTCTTTTATAAAAGTACAGAATTTTCATAATTTCTCTTTTAAACTCTATTAAATCTGATATGTCTAATGAGAAAAGATGTAATTGCCAAATACCAGAAAATGTTGTATACACTATATATGTCCAGTTCTTGTCATTGTTCACTATCTTCTGTGACTAACTGTATTAATACACTCAATCCTGGATATCTGAAGTCACCCTAAAGTCAAAATCAATATAAAAACAGGAATTATCTGTACAGCGGGTTGGCTCTTATCTGTTCCTAAGATACATGAGTGACATTAAGTACCATAATTATTCAATGAAGACCATGATTCATGACCCATGATAATCATTTTTCAAATATAAAAGGGCTTCATGACACCATAAAAAATTGTGAAACAACAAAATTTTGCTTGAAATATTCCAAGATTGTTTTCTAAATTGAAATAATGCTCTACTAAGACCATGCTTGCTTTCTCAAAAGTAAAGGTTGCATCAAAAACAAGCAGGGAAATTACGTGAAATTTAAGGGTTATTCCACATTTTTATGAGAGCCTATATCTAGTAATTTATTGGCAGAATATAAGATTTTCTAAGCAAAATGCCTATAATCCTGATAGTCTTTCCTTATTGTTACCGTATATTATTAATTTGTTACCTTAACTCATAAAATGAGCAACTTATATAAGTGGTATATATTAGGAAATTGCAGTATCTTTATAAAGTGCAACGGTAGAGTCACTAAAGGTGAAGCCCTGATTGAAGTCAGGATCTATTTATTACCAGTGTGTCTGTTAGCCCTTTTTAACATCAAATTTGGTACGTCTGGATCAAAAGGAGTTTGGTTAAAAAGACAACATTCCCTAAGCTTCTTTGTGTCAAAATCTAATTGATTTTTTTTATTTTATTAAAAAAGAGTGGCTCTCCCACATTTAACATGAAAGTAACCTCAGTCATTAGCTCAGATTGCTTGATATCGGTTATCTAATTTTCCTCTGCCTTCATTACTTGCTATTGTAATTTAAATGCCATAAAAACAGAATGGAGTCAGTACCAACCATATATGGTAAGTTATGGTGAAGATCATGATGTCACATGTTAATCATTTATCAATGTGCACTTTGTACACTATTAAAAATGTACAGACCTTTATTTTTTACTTTCAAATTAAGTAATCAAGAGTGTGCTTAACATGTGAATGCATAGGGCACAGAGGGGGCACAGCCCAAGGTGGTCCAACTCCTTTACTAAGTATGGAAAGAAACTGTTCAAGACTCACTTCTGAGGTAATATATTGTGAGCAAACCAAGGAGTGTGGATTTTCATTATTGGCATGAAATATGTCTGCTTGGTGGAGGAGACCAGGACTGTCCATGGCACCATTTCAATATTAGTCATGATGCCCCTTCTTCTATGTACACAACTGATAATAATCCCAACTATAATGGACACTCAGAGTTTCTACCAACAATAATTTGAAAGCTTGCATGGTATGGTATCAGTACTGAATTATAGTTTTTTTTTTTTTATATACATACTTATTGTGTGGCTTAAAACCAGGACTTTAAACTAAGTGAATGCTCTGCTTTCTTTTGAGGGAGTGTTGATGCTGAACAACAATGTGCTGTGGGGAAGCTTACAAAGAAGCGTATTATACTCTATAAGTATGCTAAGAACGTCTGGAACTTTGCTTGCCTTTCGCAGAGAGAAATGCTCGTGCAAGGCAGAATGCTTTGATAAACTTGTACCAATACAATTTCTCTGTCTTTTTTGATGAAATGACATTAATAAAAGACCAGAGAGCACTATTGTAAAAACTTTAGTTTTTCATTACCATAAAATATATTTTTGTCCCGTTTCCTGTTCTTTGTAAATAGACATAAAACATGTTGATGAAAGTATAAAGACAGAGATGGTTCAAACTCTTTTTTTTTTTTTTTTTATAAAATTATAATGAAATCTATGTGTACTTGTAATTGCTGTTGTCCGTGTTAGTTCTGCGTTACATGTAATGTTTAAAACTTTTTGGTGTAAAAAAGCAATATTCTGAAATGCTGCTTTTTGTTTGAAAGCCTATGTAAATCGTCATTAATTTTATTTAATTATGTGACCCAATAGTAGATATTCACTATGTATAAATGATCATGTATCTGTTATTTGACTATATTGCTAAATAGGGGGAAATGATGAGTGCACCTGCAATTTCCTTTCATATTAGTAATCTTAATTTATTAATGTATTATGTTATAGTAAGCAACTTCATAATAAATTTACAACTTCCAATCATATGATATAGTTTATTTAGTCAGACCCCTTGATACTTTATATAATTGTCTACCAAAGTCAAGTCAACCACCAGGGCAGTACAGGTAGCACTTTGTCTTGAGCTCTTGAAAGTGGGCCCAATACATTTCACTACCTAGTAATCATCCCGAGGGACCTACATAATAACCCTGAATATAAATTGAGTCAATTTATTTAATATCAGTGAAATTGCAAAAGCCCCATATTCATGCTGGAAAAGGGTTTAGCAATCCCTAAGTGTTCACCAAAAGTCCATCATGGAAGTAACTATCATAGCAGGTTTTCCTACAGTGCTCACATGTTTCAGTACACACACTATTAACATTCAGCCATTTAGATAAGTCTGAGGGTTCAAATAAGAAAATTATTAAGAGAAAGCTGGTAGCTGGCTGTCAGTTTAAAGCATTTTACAGTATAAAGAAATCAATTGAAGCTGTTTTGTCCTAAGTGTGGTAAGATGTGACCACTTTACATATACAAATCCTACTCCTTATGACTGTATCTCTATCCTCATTTACATCCGAGTTGCTCTTAGTGGCAGATTTTTTAAAGAGTGTATAGTAACAGTTATATTTTTCGAACCCTGTCAATTGAGACATAAAATATCATAGCGTATTGGCTACACATGCATAGTATATTAAATTCACACTTTGCGCAAAACACAAAGTGTGGCATTTATTTTAATTGATTTAATGAAGACATGCAGACAATTTGTTCATTCTTATACTTTCTCACAGTGTAAAACATGGTGCAAATTATTGTCATAGTAGTTACCCTCTTTCAATATTTCATTGTAAAAGAAAATACTTAGAAAATGTGACCACACATCTGATTGCTTACTATGGATAGCTGCACTGTTGTATCTCTGCACTTGTTATGACCTCTTCTAAGTTATATTCAGCTTCTTTGAAATGTCGACGTGAATGTGTCATCAGAAAATGACCTATTGTCTAAACAGTTTTTTTTGTAAAACATTTTTATTTTATTATTTTTTTTTATATATATATATCAATGTCTATAGTTTTAAAAATGTATATAATCATGCAATTTTCCCCACTTGCCTCTAGGTCTAATAATAGGTCATGATTATGTACAAGTAAAGGTGGATTTACACTGCCCCATTGTCAGGCAGATTATCTGGAAAAAATGTACCTGCAAACACTGCCTTCCCAACAATCGGCTTTCTGGTCAGCATGTGTAAACCAGTCTTAACTTTTCAGCAGCCATTATCAATATCGCCATAGGCAGAATTAAATTGGTAAGTAACACCTCTGTATAGATAACACAGGATCCACAATAGGTGATATCACAGCTTATCAGCTCATTCCTTAGCTCTGCACAGGCCACAGAGCATGCCTAGAAAAATCACCCATAAAAGTCAATAGGGTCAGTGCCTATCCATTGTGTCTATAGCCCATGTAGTTGATCTCAAAAGATATTGAGTCTTAAATCATATTTTAGGACTAGTGGCCATTGTAGGGTTATATATATTTTTTTTAAATATAGATAGTAACATAAAAAAAAAAAAAAAAAAAAACTCTCCAAAAATTGTAAAGTAAATATGTTTAACATAAAAACAGGATTTAAACTATATAGCATTTTCTGATGACACATTCACTTAAAGTAATTGTCAGGGACATATAAATTAAAATGCATATCCATTTTAGTAAATGCACTGTATAGTTTAGAGGAAAAACATAACTCATTAAAAACAATGTTAAAAGCTATGTACACCTTCAGGGGCATTTCTTATGATTGCATTTTTCTCATTCTGGGCTAAAAAAATATTTTTTAATTGCCTTTATTAAAAAATGTTCAGCAGGTTCTGAGATGCAAGAGTTAAAAAATAGTCCCGTCAGCTGACAGCTTATCTGTGCCTGTGTTTGACCTCTTGAACTCGTAAACAGTTATTTAAGCAATATAATTATATGTTTCATAATGTTTGTTTATGCTGTCTGGAAGTCAGAGATAAAAGCTTTATATGAACCATCAGCTGATGGGATTCAAGGAAAACAGAATGTGACAGCTTGCAAATAGACTGATTTTTCTAACTGTTCAGAAGAAGCTGAACATTTTTAATGAAATGAAAAAATAGCCCATAATGAGTAAAATGCAATAATAAAAAGTGTCTCTGAAAATATTCATAACCTTTAAGATATTGTACTGTTCTTGCAAAGTAAGTACTTTGCAATACAAAAATTGGCTGAGTTAAGTATATGAAATTTCAGTTGCAAACATAATGAAATAAAATAACTTTTCACCATAAACATATTATATTGCAATGCACTTCCAGGGATTCAGAAATAATATTGTCTAGAGTCTAGAAGATAAAACCTTCATTTTTTCATTTTTATTAAAGATGCCCACCTATATAAGCAGTGTTCCCTCTAAGCTGTGTGCTCTAGAAAGCAAAGGGTTAAAATAACATACTAATGAGGAGTAATGAGCCCAATATCAGTTGGAATTTTTAACGCCTTCAATTTCAGAGGACACAGCTTAGAGGGAACAGTGCCTATAAGCAGTCAGATCACTTAAATAAATGAAAAATGCTTGTGGGCTGTTGGAGATGATGGAATCTTTTAGGTATGTTATTCACAGAAACCAAAGTAAGTACTCCGTTGATGATTGTGAAAATGTCCTTGATTAGACCCCAACAAAACAATACAGTCCTCACGATAATTATATTCTGCTACATAATGTGCAGGGCAGCCATGAAATATGTTAATTCTTGGCAATTATAAACTTTCAAAGTATAAAAAAAAAAAAATTATGGGGTTTTCCATTATTATATATAATTATGAGTTAAAAATAATAAAGCATTAAAGGGGTTCTCTGGGAGTTTGATATTGATGGGGTATCCTCAGGATAGGTCATCAATGTGAGATTGGGGGGTCCAACTTCCAGCATCCTGGCTGAACAGCTGTTTGAGGAAGCCATGGTGCTCACCGTAGCTCTTGTGAACACAGAAGCCTCCTTATAGCTTACCAAGCACAACACTATCCATTGGATAGCAGCTGTGCTAGGTTTTGCACTTATCCCCATTCACTTGATGGGAACTGAATTGTTCCTAGGCCATGTGACTGATGAACATGAAGTCACATGGCCTAGGAACAGGCCTAAGCACTCATAAAGTACTTCAACCTCTTCATACAGTTAGTCAGTGGGGGTGCCAGGAGTCGGGCCCCCACTAATCTAATATTGATAATCTATATTAAGATCATCAAAAATCCTGGAGAACCCTTAAGCATTGTAGCATCACTCACCTCCATTAAAAACAAAGAAATATAGAAGACTGAAGGCACAAAAAGATGGTCAATCTAGTCTGTCCTTATATTATTTCTTATTTATCTGGGATAGACAAATGTTTATCCCAGGCATGTCTAAATAATTTACTGTAGATTTTCCAACCACATCTGTTGGAAGTTGGTTTGAAGCCTCAACTACACTTTTGGTATAATATTTCCTGGTATACGTTAGTTTCTGATCTTTACCATAACTAATGATAGATTGTGTCCCTTGTTCTTGTGTCTATTTTGTTTTTAATAAAATAAAATAAAAGACAACTTATGCAAACATCCATAAACCCTGACAATATTAACCCCTCCCCAACGTTCGCTGTAATAGTATGGCAGAAGTTGGGTCTTTAAAGATTGTGCCCTCATGTGCGGAGATGGCGCCATAGCCGCTGGGTTTATGCTGTTTCATATAGCAGACACCTGGGGCTAATGTCTATGATTTGTGGTAATGCCAATCGCAGGCATTTAAACCCCCAGATGCTGTGGTAAGATCTACTGCACTTCTGGTCCTGGAACGGCTCTTCCATGCAGCAATTGGGGGAGCCGTTTGTTACCTGTGAAAGGCTGGAGTCTGCTGAGGTAACAATGCCTTTCACAGATGTATTTCAATGTACGCCTGTAGGTGGCAGCGACTAAAAAAAGTATCTAAAACACTTCTGGTGCAAAACATGTATGCCAGTTTTTTTACTCAAATTACACCAGCACTGTCCCATTATCCGCTGCCTTTTTGAGTAAAAGAAAGTAACATCCTTCCAATTGACCAAAATCAGAAGTTCTGATTATTTTATCCTGTTGACACTATTGCCTATAATTGAAAAATACTGGGGAAAAAAGGAATTTGATGGCCATGTGTCTTTTTAAACCTACGTAAATATCAATGTATCTCCTGTGTAGGATTTCCACTAATGCATATGGCAAATTATTATTTTTTTATTCTATTTGAGTTGTGCTTTTACATGACAGCATTTTAACTCAATGTAAATAACTAAACAGGATTTTGCTCCAAATGACTTAATGCTCAGTTCTCAATTTCTTCAGCTTAGTGTATGCATTTCAGTATATGTTGGCTAAATATACCCAACTATAAATTTCACCAAGTAAGGAATTCTGTAAGTGCTTTTTTGGCTGTTGAACGACACTAAATGGATGTCATATCTTATAGTTAAAAGTAGTTAAATAAAATATATGACTAAAAATTTAATCATTTTTCCCTACATATAAAACAAATTTGCTAGTTTTAAGTCATAATAACATTAAGGTCCACCTACTGTAGGATTCTTTTGTTTAATAGAAATTGGAAAACTTGTTTCTTTGTATATATCCACAATATACATATATTTTATAGGCCCTTTATGTTAATTTTTATTTTAAATTAAAATAGATAGGCCAGTGTCCTTTCTCTGAGCTTTGTTTTATGTATATAAAAGTCTGACAAAATTCAAAAATCTCTTGTCAAATCCCATCCCTTGCTACTGAAATTTACCCAAAAAATAAAATGTGCAACAATTGATTTTTCTGAAACATTTCACATTTTTGAAAGGGCTTCTCCCGACAATCAGCTATGATCACTTCAGGAAGCCATATCTAGCCATATATTTGTAGAATTACATGCATTACATACCGTAAATGGTTAGATACATGTAATAAATGTAAATGCCAGCTCTGCAAGAGCAGAATGTTTGCTTTTAGTTCTGGCTCATAGAAGGAGGGTCATGAATGGGTGACCCTAGTATATGATATTCATATAGGATAAATGGATATATGGAAAAAAAATTATATTTAAAATATTATTTGAAAATTGCACTGGAATTGTGAATCATACATATGGAGATAGCAGAATATTTTTCAGGATTTCCCAATGTTTCCAGTATTTATTGTAAAACATATTTGAAAATGTTTCAAATACTGCACATATTTGTCCATATTTTTCAATAAAAATGTCTGCACTCTGATTAATGTGAACACTGAACTCCTTCTCCTGTTCCCAACATAAAACAACATCTATTTCCAGCGGCTGCCACTAAGGGGAACTTTTGCATAGAATTTATGTTCAATCTTCAATTAATATCAAAAGTAACTGTACATTTATTTGTACTGGACTCCCCCTAGTGGTAGCTGCATGCAGTCAGTTTTTTGTATTATACAGTGTGAAGGGAAGCAGGACATTTAGCACTGAGGCAGAGGGCAACTTTCTTATTACAATTTTTTCCCACTTAATAAAAAAAAATATTTTTTCTGGTGTGTTTGATGCATGCATACTGAAATACTGACTGAGGCAAGGGGCCATACAAAGCTTTGCTATGGGCCCTATGAGATTTGTGTTTCCTCCTGACTCACAGTGCTTTCCAAAGCACTTAGCATAAGTGTAGAATTATTTAAATGTTAATGTTATTACAGTTTGTTGCATTTGAAAAGTAAATACACTGCTCAAAAAAATAAAGGGAACACAAAAAATAACACATCCTAGATCTGAATTAATTAAATATTCTTCTGAAATACTTTGTTCTTTACATAGTTGAATGTGCTGACAACAAAATCAGACAAAAATAAAAAAAATGGAAATCAAATTTTCAACCCATGGAGGTCTGGATTTGGAGTCACCCTCAAAAGTAAAGTGGAAAAACACACTACAGGCTGATCCAACTTTGATGTAATGTCCTTAACCTCCTCAGGACCGCCGAACGCAGGATTGCGTCTTTGCGGCGGCCCTGCTCTTCTGGGTGGACGCGCCGGAGCGTCCTCTCGCGAGACGCGAGATTTCCTGTGAACGCGCGCACACAGGCGCGCGCGTTCAAAGGAACGGAAGGTAAGAGAGTGGATCTCCAGCCTGCCAGCGGCGATCGTTCACTGGCAGACTGGAGATGTGTTTTTTTTAACCCCTAACAGGTATATTAGACGCTGTTTTGATAACAGCGTCTAATATACCTGCTACCTGGTCCTCTGGTGGTCCCCTTTGTTTGGATCGACCACCAGAGGACACAGGTAGCTCAGTAAATATGTTGCACCAAGCACCACTACACTACAACCACCCCTGTCACTTATTAACCCCTTATTCAACCTTGATCACCCCTGATCACCCCATATAGACTCCCTGATCACCCCCCTGTCATTGATTACCCCCCTGTCATTGATCAACCCCTGTAAAGCCTCCATTCAGATGTCCGCATGATTTTTACGGATCCACTGATAGATGGATCGGATCCGCAAAACGCATACGGACGTCTGAATGAAGCCTTACAGGGGCGTGATCAATGACTGTGGTTATCACCCCATATAGACTCCCTGATCACCCCCCTGTCATTGATTACACCCCTGTCATTGATCAACCCCCTGTAAAGCTCCATTCAGATGTCCGCATGATTTTTACGGATCCACCTGATAGATGGATCGGATCCGCAAAACGCATACGGACGTCTGAATGAAGCCTTACAGAGGCGTGATCAATGACTGTGGTGATCACCCCATATAGACTCCCTGATCACCCCCCTGTCATTGATTACACCCCTGTCATTGATCAACCCCCTGTAAAGCTTCATTCAGACGTCCGGATGCGTTTTACGGATCCACTGATAAATGGATCGGATCCGCAAAACGCATACGGACGTCTGAATGAAGCCTTACAGGGGCGTGATCAATGACTGTGGTGATCACCCCATATAGACTCCCTGATCACCCCCCTGTCATTGATTACACCCCTGTCATTGATCAACCCCCTGTACAGCTCCATTCAGATGTCCGCATGATTTTTACGGATCCACTGATAGATGGATCGGATCCGCAAAACGCATACGGGCGTCTGAATGAAGCCTTACAGGGGCGTGATCAATGACTGTGGTGATCACCCCATATAGACTCCCTGATCACCCCCCTGTCATTGATTACACCCCTGTCATTGATCACGCCCCCTGTAAAGCTCCATTCAGATGTCCGCATGATTTTTACGGATCGACTGATAAATGGATCGGATCCGCAAAACGCATACGGGCGTCTGAATGAAGCCTTACAGGGGCGTGATCAATGACTGTGGTGATCACCCCATATAGACTCCCTGATCACCCCCCTGTCATTGATTACACCCCTGTCATTGATCAACCCCCTGTAAAGCTCCATTCAGATGTCCGCATGATTTTTACGGATCCACTGATAAATGGATCGGATCCGCAAAACGCATACGACGTCTGAATGAAGCCTTACAGGGGCGTGATCAATGACAGTGGTTATCACCCCATATAGACTCCCTGATCACCCCCCTGTCATTGATTACACCCCTGTCATTGATCAACCCCCTGTAAAGCTCCATTCAGATGTCCGCATGATTTTTACGGATCCACTGATAGATGGATCGGATCCGCAAAACACATACAGGCGTCTCCCTGGAGCCTTCCAGGGGGGGTGATCACCCCATATAGACTCCCTGATCATCCCCCTGTCATTGATCACCCCCCCCTGTCATGCTGCATTCAGATGTCAGTATGATTTTTACGGATCCACGGATACATGGATCGGATCCGCAAAACACATACGGACATCTGAATGGAGCCTTACAGGGGGGTGATCAATGACAGGGGGGTGATCACCCCATAAAGACTCTCTGATCACCCCCCTGTCATTGATCACCCCCCCTGTCATTGATCACCCCCCCTGTCATTGATCACCCCTCTGTAAGGCTCCATTCAGACATTTTTTTGGCCCAAGTTAGCGGAAATTATTTATTTTTTTCTTACAAAGTCTCATATTCCACTAACTTGTGTCAAAAAATAAAATCTCACATGAACTCACCATACCCCTCACGGGATCCAAATGCGTAAATTTTTTTAGACATTATATTCCAGACTTCTTCTCACGCTTTAGGGCCCCTAGAATGCCAGGGCGGTATAAATAACCCACATGTGACCCATTTCGGAAAGAAGACACCCCAGGTATTCCGTGAGGGGCATATTGAGTCCATGAAAGATTGAAATTTTTGTCCCAAGTTAGCGGAAAGGGAGACTTTGTGAGAAAAAAAAATAAAATAATCAATTTCTGCTAACTTGTGCGAAAAAAAAAATAATTTCTATGAACTCGTCATGCCCCTCATTGAATACCTTGGGGTGTCTTCTTTCCAAAATGGGGTCACATGTGATGTATTTATACTGCCCTGGCATTCTAGGGGTCCTAAAGCGTGAGAAGAAGTCTGGATCCAAATGTCTAAAAATGCCCTCATAAAATGAATGTGGGCCCCTTTGCGCATCTAGGCTGCAAAAAAGTGTCACACATGTGGTATCGCCGTACTCAGGAGAAGTTGGGGAATGTGTTTTGGGGTGTCATTTTACATATACCCATGCTGGGTGAGATAAATATCTTGGTCAAATGCCAACTTTGTATAACAAAATGGAAAGTTGTCTTTTGCCGAGATATTTCTTTCACCCAGCATGGGTATATGTAAAAAGACACCCCAAAACACATTGCCCAACTTCTCCCGAGTACAGAGATACCACATGGTGGACACTTTTTTGCAGCCTAGGTGGGCAAAGGGGCCCACATTCCAAAGGAGCACCTTTAGGATTTCACAGGTCATTTACCTACTTACCACACATTAGGGCCCCTGGAAAAATGCCAGGGCAGTATAACTACCCCACAAGTGACCCCATTTTGGAAAGAAGACACCCCAAGGTATTCTGTGAGGGGCATGGCGAGTTCTAGAATTTTTTATTTTTTGTCACAAGTTAGTGGAAAATGATGATTTTTTTTTTTTTTTTTTCATACAAAGTCTCATATTCCACTAACTTGTGACAAAAAATAAAAACTTCCATGGAACTCACTATTCCCATCAAGCGAATACCTTGGGGTCTCTTCTTTCCAAAAGGGGTCACTTGTGGGGTAGTTATACTGCCCTGGCATTCTAGGGGCCCAAATGTGTGGTAAGGAGTTTGAAATCAAAATTCTGTAAAAAATCACCACGTGAAATCCGAAAGGTGCTCTTTGGAATATGGGCCCCTTTGCCCACCTAGGCTGCAAAAAGTGTCACACATCTGGTATCTCCGTACTCAGGAGAAGTTGGGGAATGTGTTTTGGGGTGTCATTTTACATATACCATGCTGGGGTGAGAGAAATATCTTGGCAAAAGACAACTTTTTCCATTTTGTTTATACAAAGTTGGCATTTGACCAAGATATTTATCTCACCCAGCATGGGTATATGTAAAAAGACACCCCAAAACACATTCCTCAACTTCTCCTGAATACAGAGATACCAGATGTGTGACACTTTTTTGCATCCTAGGTGGGCAAAGGGGCCCATATTCCAAAGAGCACCTTTCGGATTTCACAGGTCATTTTTTACAGAATTTGATTTCAAACTCCTTACCACACATTTGGGCCCCTAGAATGCCAGGGCAGTATAACTACCCCACAAGTGACCCCATTTTGGAAAGAAGAGACCCCAAGGTATTTCGTGATGGGCATAGTGAGTTCATATAACTTTTTATTTTTTGTCACAAGTTAGTGGAATATGAGACTTTGTAAGAAAAAAAAATAAAATCATCATTTTCCACAAACTTGTGACAAAAAATAAAAAGTTCTATGAACTCACTATGCCCATCAGCGAATACCTTAGGGTGTGTACTTTCCGAAATGGGGTCATTTGTGGGGTGTTTGTACTGTCTGGGCATTGTAGAACCTCAGGAAACATGACATGTGCTCAGAAAGTCAGAGCTGCTTCAAAAAGCGGAAATTCACATTTTTGTACCATAGTTTGTAAACGCTATAACTTTTACCCAAACCATTTTTTTTTTTACCCAAACATTTTTTTTTTATCAAAGACATGTAGAACAATAAATTTAGAGCAAAATTTCTATATGGATCTCGTTTTTTTTGCAAAATTTTACAACTGAAAGTGAAAAATGTCATTTTTTTGCAAAAAAATCGTTAAATTTCGATTAATAACAAAAAAAGTAAAAATGTCAGCAGCAATGAAATACCACCAAATGAAAGCTCTATTAGTGAGAAGAAAAGGAGGTAAAATTCATTTGGGTGGTAAGTTGCATGACCGAGCAATAAACGGTGAAAGTAGTGTAGGTCAGAAGTGTAAAAAGTGGCCTGGTCTTTCAGGGTGTTTAAGCACTGGGGGCTGAGGTGGTTAAAACAAGTCAAAATGAGGCTCAGTAGTGTGTGTGGCCTCCACGTTCCTGTATGACCTCCCTACAACGCCTGTGCATGCTCCTGATGAGGTGGCGGACGGTCTCCTGAGGGATATCCTCCCAGACCTGGACTAAAGCATCTGCCAACTCCAGGACAGTCTGTGGTGCAACGTGACATTGGTGGATAGAGCGAGACATGATGTCCCAGATGTGCTCAATTGGAGTCAGGTCTGGGGAACGGACGGGCCAGTCCATAGCATCAATGCCTTCCTCTTACAGGAACTGCTGACACACTCCAGCCACATGAGGTCTAGCATTGTCTTGCATTAGGAGGAACCCAGGGCCAACAGCACCAGCATATGGTCTCAAAAGGGGTCTGAGGATCTCATCTCGGTACCTAATGGCAGTCAGGCTACCTCTGGCGAGCACATGGAGGGCTGTGCGGCCCTCCAAAGAAATGCCACCCCACACCATTACTGACCCAATGCCAAACCGGTCATGCTGGAGGATGTTGCAGGCAGCAGAACGTTCTCCACTGCGTCTCAAGACTCTGTCACGTCTGTCACATGTGCTCAGTGTGAACCTGCTTTCATCTGTGAAGAGCACAGGGCGCCAGTGGCGAATTTGCCAATCTTGGTGTTCTCTGGCAAATGTCAAATGTCCTGCACAGTGTTGGGCTGTAAGCACAACCCCCACCTGTGGACGTCGGGCCCTCATATCACCCTCATGGAGTCTGTTTCTGACCGTTTGAGCAGACACATGCACATTTGTGGCCTGCTGGAGGTCATTTTGCAGGGCTCTGGCAGTGCTCCTCCTGTTCCTCCTTGCACAAAGGCGGAGGTAGCGGTCCTGCTGCTGGGTTGTTGCCCTCATATGGCCTCCTCAACGTCTCCCGATGTACTGGCCTGTCTCCTGGTAGCGCCTCCATGCACTGGACACTATGCTGACAGACACAGCAAATATTCTTGCCACAGCTCGCATTGATGTGCCATCCTGGATAAGCTGCACTACCTGAGCCACTTGTGTGGGTTGTAGACTCCATCTCATGCTACCACTAGAGTGAAAGCATCGCCAGCATTCAAAAGTGACCAAAACATCAGCCAGGAAGCATAGGAACTGAGAAGTGGTCTGTGATCACCACCTGCAGAACCACTCCTTTATTGGGGGTGTCTTTCTAATTGCCTATAATTTCCACCTGTTGTCTATCCCATTTGCACAACAGCATGTGAAATTGATTGTCACTTAGTGTTGCTTCCTAAGTGGACAGTTTGATTTCACAGAAGTGTGATTGACTTGGAGTTACATTGTGTTGTTTAAGTGTTCCCTTTATTTTTTTGAGCAGTGTATATATATAAATAAAAAGAACAATACAAGAGAACATAAACTTTGTAATACAATATATCTTATCAAAGTTAGATGCTTCCTTTTCTATTGTCAGATTCCTTTTCTGCTCCCCCTCCTCCTCACTAATTCACAATTCACTGCTCCATCTGTCTTCAGTAAAGACGGACTGTCTGCTCACTGCTGATATAAGTCTATAGAGAGGGGTAAAGGAGTAAGAGTAGAGACAAGCTGCTGGCGACAGGCAGAGAAAACAACAGATATACTGTTGCTGACTTGTGATTAAATAACTTCTAAATTCACAGTGGCTTGTGTGAATCCACTATATCAATTAACCAATTTGGCTTTGTGCTAGTCCTAAGGGCATTATTCTGACGATCCCCTGGTATTAACCTTTTAACACCTATACAAGGATCTTGCCTTCTCTATAGAGAAGCAAACAGGCTGCTCCCTTTTGGAATAGTCCTGGTGTAGTTGACAGCTGACCCACAGAGGTCAGAGACACTGGTGTATAGCGCTAAGGGGTCAGGCAGTACTTGTAGTCGGTAAACAGGCAGAGGTTAGGGCAGCCAGAGTTCATGCAGTTCTGCAAAACTATCCAAGGGCAGGCAGCCAAGGTTCAGTACAATAGACAGACTAAGGACAGGACATTCAGCAGAGAATCACATTTGGCTAGCAGGCAGAAGTTTGGTACATGAACAGACAATCAGACTATAACACCTTTACTGGTAAACTTGTAAAAAGAAAAAGTATTGAACAAAGTTATCCAATATTCGATGTGACTGCTTCGCTGAATTTCACAAAGAAATTTCCTTTGTGATGAATTACTTTGTCACATACTGCGTTCATCACTGAGGTAGTCATCTTATCTATTTGATCGTGTAGAGGCCTCCGCGGCTATCTTGATTTGCGCTGTGATGACGTCATCATGCCGACTAACGTGGTGACGTCATACGTCACTGCGCACAAGATTTTGCTCTGTATCTTTAATCATGTGCAAATGGATGAGGTGAGTATGTTTCTTTTCCGCCTTTTCAGGGAAAATTGATTTATTACCATGAAGCATGAGGAAATTCGGCTTTGCGGCAAATTAAATTTTTACTGAAATTCGGATCAAAGCCAATTTGTTTGACTGCAATTCGCTCATCACTACTTGTAAACTAGGAACGCAACTTAGGCAAGGTGTGAGAGGGCAGTCCAGGATTTATAGCAGAAGTTAATTAATGGAAGCATTCATGCAGCTGCACACACAGCAAGGATAGGGAGGGATTGGTGGGTAAAACAAAAATGAGTATAGTAGTAGTTTAATGAATAATGTTCCTATATAGTAGTAGTGGGGCAGCAACCGAAACGGGCCACCGATGTAACATTACAGGGAGTGCAGAATTATTAGGCAAGTTGTATTTTTGAGGATTAATTTTATTATTGAACAACAACCATGTTCTCAATGAACCCAAAAAACTCATTAATATCAAAGCTGAATATTTTTGGAAGTAGTTTTTAGTTTGTTTTTAGTTTTAGCTATTTTAGGGGGATATCTGTGTGTGCAGGTGACTATTACTGTGCATAATTATTAGGCAACTTAACAAAAAACAAATATATACCCATTTCAATTATTTATTTTCAGCAGTAAAACCAATATAACATCTCAACATTCACAAATATACATTTCTGACATTCAAAAACAAAACAAAAACAAATCAGTGACCAATATAGCCACCTTTCTTTGCAAGGACACTCAAAAGTCTGCCATCCATGGATTCTGTCAGTGTTTTGATCTGTTCACCATCAACATTGCGTGCAGCAGCAACCACAGCCTCCCAGACACTGTTCAGAGAGGTGTACTGTTTTCCCTCCTTGTAAATCTCACATTTGATGATGGACCACAGGTTCTCAATGGGGTTCAGATCAGGTGAACAAGGAGGCCATGTCATTAGATTTTCTTCTTTTATACCCTTTCTTGCCAGCCACGCTGTGGAGTACTTGGACGCGTGTGATGGAGCATTGTCCTGCATGAAAATCATGTTTTTCTTGAAGGATGCAGACTTCTTCCTGTACCACTGCTTGAAGAAGGTGTCTTCCAGAAACTGGCAGTAGGACTGGGAGTTGAGCTTGACTCCACCCTCAACCCGAAAAGGCCCCACAAGCTCATCTTTGATGATACCAGCCCAAACCAGTACTCCACCTCCACCTTGCTGGCGTCTGAGTCGTTCTGGAGCTCTCTGCCCTTTACCAATCCAGCCACGGGCCCATCCATCTGGCCCATCAAGACTCACTCTCATTTCATCAGTCCATAAAACCTTAGAAAAATCGGTCTTGAGATATTTCTTGGCCCAGTCTTGACGTTTCAGCTTGTGTGTCTTGTTCAGTGGTGGTCGTCTTTCAGCCTTTCTTACCTTGGCCATGTCTCTGAGTATTGCACACCTTGTGCTTTTGGGTTTTCCAGTGATGTTGCAGCTCTGAAATATGGCCAAACTGGTGGCAAGTGGCATCTTGGCAGCTGCACGCTTGACTTTTCTCAGTTCATGGGCAGTTATTTTGCGCCTTGGTTTTTCCACACGCTTCTTGCGACCCTGTTGACTATTTTGAATGAAACGCTTGATTGTTCGATGATCACGCTTCAGAAGCTTTGCAATTTTAAGAGTGCTGCATCCCTCTGCAAGATATCTCGCTATTTTTGACTTTTCTGAGCCTGTCAAGTCCTTCTTTTGACCCATTTTGCCAAAGGAAAGGAAGTTGCCTAATAATTATGCACACCTAATATAGGGTGTTGATGTCATTAGACCACACCCCTTCTCATTATAGAGATGCACATCACCTAATATGCTTAATTGGTAGTAGGCTTTCGAGCCTATACAGCTTGGAGTAAGACAACATGCATAAAGAGGATGATGTAGTCAAAATACTCATTTGCCTAATAATTCTGCACGCAGTGTAGTTCTACAGTATAATATTCTACATTACTGCTGTTGTTTCTGAGGATGTGCTACAGAAAGTTAGAATAGAATTACCTGTTTCTCCATGGCCTCTACTTAACCAACCAACCAACTAGTCTCTATCCACAAGCTCTATAAAAATAGAATTCCAGACAGATTGCACAGGGAAAACTGCTAAAAATGGCAGATATAAGTCATTTAATTGTTAAAAATAGTGTTATTCCTCATGTACACACACAGCAGCTTGTTCTAAAAAAAAGTACCTGAAATAGCTGTTACATTTTAATATGGAGTTGGTCTGCACCCACATTTAGATCACTTAGTGCTGAGTTAGTCTAATGTTCCTGTGCTCAAACTTTCAGATTAGTTGCAAAATACCATAAATAGCGATAGAGGTTGTTGTGTTAAACAGCAATTCTTGATGCAAAAATACTTATTAGTGCTTGCCACCATATTTCTGTTCTAAAATATTCTTTATTCAATATAAATTCTAAATGTAGATATAGAAGCCTGTACAAATATATTACATATCTGGACCTCAACCCCTCACCCGGGGGTTCCAGACATGTCACAAGAGGGCAAAATTAAGGGACGATTTCAGAAGCAGTTTTACAAACTACCTGCAATATATCAAAATATAAAGATATCTTATATACCACTGTCATTAAACTCCAGAAACACATATCACTTGTTACAATATAATTACATTGAGTCCAATATCTGCAACTGGTCATAAATTCCAACCAACACACACAATGCTAAAATACAGTATACATGTTACAACTGTGAGCTGTTTCAATGGGCAAATAAGTAAATCAATATAGTCAGTATATGATGGTTTCTGAAAAATAATTAAGATATATAACAACGCTGGTTGTTCACAAGACTGTAGAACTAGATTTTATCCATAGCACTCATCTTTCCCAGGTGTTTGCTATAAGAGTGCCTCAGATAACCCTAGGTATTACAATACAGCTAAATGATATCATTTTCCAAACAATTAACAGAATCCATGAGAAAACAAACTTTAATGCTAACAGCAATGAAGGTGCTAGAAGAATTACAGGTACTCAGCTACAAAGACACTACACAGTATAGGGTAGAAATAAGATGCAGAGAATACAAAAGATTCTGGACACAGATACAGTACACAGGCTATACCCTGCAACTAACTAGGAGGCATGAACATTTAAAGAAAGATTAACCAATCAAGACTCCTCCCTTAAAAGGGGTTCTCCAGGAATTAAGAAAATGAAAATACTTCAATATTACATTATTATAAATGTATTTCAAGTACCTTTCATGAGATATAACGGCTCGGTTTCTCTAGGGAGCAATCATTAGCAGAAATATATTCACCGCCATCCTATTAATACACACAAAACCTGTCCTAATCACACAGGAGGACAAGGTACTTCAGACAAGTCCCCTCCTTAAGAGAACCCCCTTAATTAACCAAGCTGAGCAAGTTACCATCTGACAAAGAGATCAGGTGTAAGACAGCTGCATACTGCCCCAAACAAAGTTAGTAAACAGGAAAAGACAGGAAAATAAAAAAATCCTTGCAGCTCATAAAATATATATTACTTGTGAAAAACATAGTCTAAAAATGAATTAGAGTGGTAAAAAACACATTTTAAAGATAAAAGAAGGTCAGGAGGCAGCGCCTCATGTGTGGTGTTGTTTCATAAAATAATACAATTAATAGTTACCAGAATATGTTGTGAGAAGTCACAACATCTATATGTAGCCTTGCTAATTTTCCCGATCAGCGTGCGGGGTGCCTGCGCTGCTGCCTAGTTTCCAGCCCGTGCTGTGAGAGCATTCGTCGGGATGAGATAGTCTGTACAGAAGAAGACAGAAAAAAACTGAACCTTTGTGATGGCGCTGTCAGCAGGAGTCAAAAGCAGGTAAGTATTGGTAAAACAATACTATTTATTTACAGTCTACGCATTTCAGGGGCAGAGGGCCCCCTTCATCATGTTGTATATTGTCCTGATGACGGGGGCCCTCCGCCCCTGAAACACGTCGACTGTAAATAAATAGTATTATTTCAACAATACTTACCTGCTTTTGACTCCTGCTGACAGCGCCACCACAAAGGTTCAGTTTTTTTCTGTCTTCTTCTGTACAAAAAACACATTTTGGCTTATTGTTACTAAAGTTCATCTATACTGAATAAATTATTTTTACTGGACGAAATTCAGGTAAGTATAAAATCCATAAATACTTATTAGTTTGGATGGAGACTAAGTAACTTTTAACCTTTTGTCAAGGTCATCTTGTCTGTGTTAGAGTCTATGTTAACCTACTCCTAGGTTCTTCACCAGAGCCTGCTGCAAGGCAGGATAGACTAGGCTGCAAGGCACTCAGGATACATCTGAAGAGCTAATAACAGAACAGTGGTGCGGGCACATTCCAGAATGACCAAAATAGTGAACAGAGGACTCAGAAAGCAGGGTCAAAACCTGGAGGGACAAAAATGATGAATCCAGTACACAATAGATCAATCCAAAGACAAGCCAGTGTCGGTTAACGGGAGAGTAAATATATGCAGAATCAGCAGTCACAAGAATAATCTAAAAAACAAGCCAAGGTAATCTGTGAAAATTTGCACAGTATAGAGTCTTAATATAAACACAATCACAGGTGAGCACCAAACAGTAGCACAAATAATGATGTGTGGCAACAGTGTATACCGCACCAAACTGACAAGACCACACATGTAATCCAAATACACACTTTATTACATAGACATACAGTAAATTATTAAAATCAATTACAAATTGCAGTACAAATAAAGCTATGTATGATAGTGCCCCAACCAGACTCAAGGTCTGCGCTGCCCGGCCATATAGGATCCCCTTAGATATATAAATGAGGTAGTGTTATGTATAGGCAGTGAGTTATCCAGATAAAAATCTATCTCTAAAACCACCTGATGCAGAATCTTATGTACAACCCCTGTTATGGCTAAATCCCAGAAAATTATATACTCTAAACTAAAGTACAAAAAATCTTCCACATAATAATAAGCATCAAAAAATGATCCAGCAGGGGCATAAAGATGCTAAATCAAGGTATATCTACCAAACATAGGTGGAAAAATATACTAACAAGTGCACACTGGATAAGTCAAAGATACAGACCAAGAGCCTGGGGAGGCCAGCAACCCCGACGTATGTTTCGCCTCACTTCCTCTTGGGGGTGTATCCGTTTAAACCATTCCCGCACTTTACATATCCTACAGGATGCAGATAATCCCTCCCTTTTAGTAATCACACACAATTCACCTATAACATCTGAAAATGGAGGTGAGCCATGTATCACAGCAAGTAGCGGCTCAAAAGATGGCGGCAAATTCGCACAATATCTCGTAAGGTCAAGTCCGAAATCACAGACATGTGAACTTAGACATTGCAATATTGTGCACAGTTTTTTCCAGGCTCACTCCCTGCATAAAACGCATTAGTATGCGCATGTGGACACAGAGAGGACGAGACTTGGGCACGAACCCCCACAGTGGCAAGTCCCACCTCCTACTCCCATGTGACCACATGGATAAACACACCAGTAAT
The DNA here is from genome assembly GCF_905171765.1 of Bufo bufo. Lineage (NCBI taxonomy): Eukaryota > Metazoa > Chordata > Amphibia > Anura > Bufonidae > Bufo > Bufo bufo. The sequence goes on from NC_053389.1 coordinate 326,728,936, forward strand.
AAGTATTAGCTTTAATGTCACAGTATTGAGATGTTGGCAGATTGTTCATTTCCAAGATGGTGTGTTAATCCGTATGGTCACATGAGAGTAGGAGGTGGGACTTGCCGCTGTGGGGGTTGGGGCCCAGGTCTACTCTTCTCTTTGTCCACATGCGCATACTAATGTGATTTATGCAGGGAGTGAGCCCGGGAGAAACTTTGCACAATATTGTGATGTCTAAGGTCACATGTCCGTGATTTCAGACCTGACCTTATGAGATATCGCGCGATTATGCAGCCATCTTGTGACACACTACTTGCGGGGATACATGGTCACCTCCATTTTCAGATGTTACCGGGGAATGGTGGTGTGATTACAAAAAGGGAGGGATTATCTGCATCCGGTAGTATATATGAAGTGTGGAAATGGTTTAAACAGATATGCCCCCAAGAGGAAGCGAGGTGAAACGTACGTTGGGGTTGCTGGCCTCCCCAGGCTCTTGGTCTGTATCTTTGACTTATCGAGTGTGCACTTGTTAATATATTTTTCCACCTGTGTTTGGTAGATACACCTTGATTTAGCATCTTTATGCCCCTGCTGTATCATATTTTGATGCTTATTATTATTATGTGGAAGATTTTTGTACTTTAGAGTATATAATTTTCTCGGATTTAGCCATAACAGGAGTTGTACATAAGATTCTGCATCAGCTGGTTTTAGAGATAGACTTTTTTTTATCTGGATAACTTACTGCCTATATATAACACTACCTCATTTATGTCTCTAAGGAGATCCTAGATGACCGGGCAATGCAGACCTTGAGTCTGGTTGGGGCACTATCATACATAGCGCTTATCTGTGCTGCAATTTGTAATTGATTTTATTAATTCTCGGTATGTCTAATTTGATATTATGTAATAAAGTATGCATTTGGATTACATGTGCCGTCTTGTCAGTTTGGTGCGACAATCACAGGTGAGTTACAGAGGAAAAAACAGTCATGATTTCCTTCCTCAGGAAGGCACCTTAGGAATTAAATGGGTCTATGAGGAAGAAAAATGTGATCATTTTTCCGAAAACGCTTTGGATTAAGTTTGATCCTTTGGAATTTCGCAGCATAAGTAACAGGACTGTGTGCTCTGTACAGAGCTCGAGCTTTGAGGAGAAGTGTGCTTCCAGCCAGGGCATGCTTCAGGAATTATCTAGAATTGCAAAGAGGACTACACATACATAGGACTTCTTCTTCCTCTCTGGTGCCACCAATCCTGGTAGGTGTCTGAGTGGCATGTTTATGTGGGAAATATCCTGTGTGTATTATGGAGAACTGTACATATATCTGGTTACTACACACAATAATATAGGGAGCAGCAGTCGGGCGTGCTACTTAGAATCTGGACATTGATAGTCCAGTCACAATACACACTTTATCCTTGTCAGTTGTTATTGATCCCGCGGGTGGTACTGGCTCGTGCACTGCTGCACTATTCTTTGTGATCATGCCAGCGATCTTATTACAAAATATTGATGAATTTTACTGCAATGATAATTCACATCAAAACTTGCAAGCAACTTTTTAGTGGTAATATTAATCTTTTTGATTCTAGTAAGGGGCAGAGAAGTAGCAAATGGGGATAGAAGCTAGGCAACATATTTGGCTGGGCAATCAATTAAATGCTATATTCATCCTCAGTCCATACACACTTCAGTTTTGTTTTCAGAAGCAGTTAATGCAATTCAAATCACAGAATAGAGTGGCCTAACTGGGAGGAAATGTTCAAACCCCAAATACTGAAGCGTATTTATAACCGGGGGAGCAAATCCTCCACATGTGATCCGTTGCTAACGGCAATCCCCAGCAAAAATGCATACAATGCAGGATGCCAGCAGCGGACTACATGTACCACAAAAACATCCTACACAAGATGAAATAATGTGTGGATGAAAATATAAAAGTAAATTGATCACTGCAAGTGGTGCACCACAATAGTATGCAACTGACAATACAAGGCTAAACCTTCACACTGATGTTAAAAAATTAGATTTTAGCCAATATATTCCTGTCAGGAACATATCAGAACCCGTGCACCCCGCCAAGGTATCTCAGTGTAGCGCATGACCTACGGCTAACCTACCTATAGTGTGTAAACATTGTCCGATAGGTGCCAAGGTCTGACTCACAGCCAAACTCCCACATACCTCCAAAGTAACATCACTAATACAATGGGAGGAGGGAGGAGGCTGCGAGCCCCACCTATAGCAGGCCATGTGACACAGGCTACCAGGTGCACCAGAATGTTACCAATGACAAGCATTAGCACATTCAATACATGTAAAGAAAAATCACTAAGTAAAGTGGCCTAAATGGGAGGAAATGCTCAACCCCAAACACTGTAGCGTGATTATTATCAGGGGAGCAATTCCTCCGCAAGGGATCCATTGCTAGCTGCAATCCCGAGCAAAAATGCATACAATGGAGGATACCGGAAGCGGACCACATGTTCCACAAAAACATCCTACACAAGATGAAATAATGTGTGGATGAAAATATAAGAGTAAACTGATCACTGCAAATGGTGAACCACAATAGTATGCAACTGACAATACAAGGCTAAACCCTCACACTGATGGTAAAAAATTAGATTTTAGCCAATATATTCCTGTCGGAACATATCGGAGCCCGCACACCCCGCCAAGGTATCTCAGTGTAGAGCCGGACCTACAGCTATAACACTGTCCGATAGGTGCCAAAGTCCAACTCACAGCCAAACTCCCACCTACCTCCAAAGTAAGATCAATAATAAATGGGAGATTGGAGGAGGCTGCGAGATACCTTGGCGGGGTGTGCGGGCTCCGATATATTCCTGACAGGAATATATTAGCTAAAATCTAATTTTTTAACATCAGTGTGAGGGTTTAGCCTTGTATTGTCAGTTGCATACTATTGTGGTGCACCATTTGCAATGATCAATTTACTCTTATATTTTCATCCACACACTATTCCATCTTGTGTAGGATGCCTTTGTGGCGCATGTGGTCCGCTGCCAACATCCTCCATTGTATGCATTTTTGCTGGTGATTAACGCTAACAACAGATCACATGCGGAGGAATTGCTCCCCAGTTATAAACACGCTACAGTGTTTGTGTTTTTTGAGCATTTCCTCCCATTTAGGCCACTTTATTTTTGTGATTTTTCTTTATATGTATGGAATGTGCCCTTGCGTAATGCTAGTAACATTCTAGTGCACCTGGTAGCCTGTGTCACATGGCCTTTTATAGGTGGGGCTTGCAACCTTATCCCTTCTCCCACTGCATGAGTGATCTCACTATGGAGGTATGTGGGAACTTGGCTGTGAGTTGGATCTTAGCACCTTTCAGACCGTGTTCACACACCATAGGTAGAGTTGAGCGGGACACCTGGATGTTCAGGTTCGACGGGTTCGGCCGAACTTCACAAAAAAGTTTGAGTTCGGGACCCAAACTTGAACCCGAACGCCATTGAAGTTAATGCGGACCCAAACTTTTGAGCAGTAAAATTGCTGTAAAAATGTCATAAAAAGGGCTAGAGGGCTGGAAATGCCAGCAAAATCTGGTTAAGAGCATGGCAAGTGCTCTGCAAACAAAATTGGATAGGGAAATGACTTTAAATAACATAAAATACGTAAAAATAAAAAATAATAATCTTGATCTAGGAGGACGAGGTCTATATGGAGTAGGAGGTTGAGAAGGCGGTGGTTGTGGCAGTGTAGGTGGAACCGGCGGTGGATGAGGAGGGTACACCCCAAAACATTGGGAAATATAACCTGTGATAACCCCCTCCAGTCGTGCTAAACACACGTTCAGACAATACACTGGCTGCAGGGCAGGCCAGCACCTCCAAGGCGTAAAGGGCAAGCTCAGGCCATGTGCCCAATTGGGAGACCCAGAAGTTGCAGGGGACAGAACCATCAGTCAGTTCGTGTAGGCCTGTGCAAACATACTGCTCCACCATCTCGCACGTCCCGTGATGTTCAGGATTCAATTGGATATCTGCTCTATCAACTTTTGATGTTCTTTTCTGCTCCTACCATATTGATCACGGTTAGCGGCGAATCAGGGTTCCACGCAAGAAAGGGAGGGTGAGAAAGAGAGACCACATCCAAGGGAGATCAATGGATGAAATTTAAATGTGATTGAGCGGAAATGTGGGAGAAGCTATTAAAACAGAAGAATTGAAGGAAAGGAGGGGGCGCGCGGCGCGGGGAGGTAGTGACGATAAATAACAATACAGGACTCTCAAGATGCCGTTATTTGAATGATTGATTGAAAATTACAGGGAATGTCACTGCAGTATTTTGGATTAGGAAACGTTAGCCAGGAGAGGCCCTGCTGCCGCTTTGTTGACTCTAGATAACTTCTGCCTGATCGCACGTCCCTGTGACATCCACCATCCATTAGGATATCTTCTCTATGAACTTTCAATGTTATTTTCTGAGCCTACCATGTTGATCACGGTTATCGGCGAATCAGGGTTCCACGCCGGAGAGGGAGCGTGAGCAAGAGAGACCACATCCAAGGGAGGTTAATTGTTTCAAATTAAATAAGATAGAGTGGAAATATGGGACAAAGTATTGAAGCGCAACTGTGGGACAACTTGTTAAAGTTTAAGCATTGAATGAAAGGAGGTGGCGCGCATCAATTAAAGAAGAATTTCTGAAATTTTATTCCCTGTCACCTATGCAGAGCAGGGTTTTCTCTCCAGCAAAATTGTAAAATGTCACCTGACAAATGTAACAGACGATTTTTTTAAATTTATTTTCCTGTCACCTATGCAGAGGTGCCCCCGTGACGTCCACCATCTATTTGGTTATCTTCTCTATCAACTTTCGATGTTCTTTTCTGAGCCTACAATGTTGATCGCGGTTATCGGCGAATCAGGGTTCCACGCTGGATAGGGAGCGTGAGAAAGAGAGATTACATCCAAGGGAGATAAATGCATGAAATATTATTTTGATCGAGCGGAAATATGGAAAAAAGTTATTAAAGCAGAAGGATCGAATGAAAGGGTCAATTAAAGAAGAATTTTAGAAATGTAAGTCCCTGTCTCCTATGCAGAGTAGGGGTTTTTCATCGCCAGAAATTGGTTTATGTCACCCACCAATGGAACTGATTATTTTTAAAAATTTCTGTCCCTGTCACCTATGCAGAGAAGGGGTTTATTCCCGTCAAAAAATTTCTGTCCCTGTCACCTATGCAGAGAAGGGGTTTATTCACGTCAAAAATTTTAAAATGTCAACCCAAGAATGTAACAGAAAAATTTGTGAAATTTATTAACCTGTCTACAAGGTAGAGCAGGGGTCTATCACAGGCAAAAATTGTTTAATGTCACCCGAAAATGTAAAAGAAAAAATAGTGAAATTTATTAAGCTGTCAACTAGGTAGAGGAGGGGTATCTTACACCCACAAATTTGTGAATTTCACCCGAAAATGTAACAGTCAAATTTGTGAATTTTTTTTACCTGTCTACTAGGTATAGCAGTGGTATATAACAGCCAAAAATTGGTGAATTTCACCCAAAAATTAAACAGACAAATTTGTGATTTTTTTTTACCTGTCTACTACGTATAACAGTGGTACATCACACCGAAAAATTGGTGAATTTCACAAGAAAATGTAACAGACAAATTTGTGAATTTATTTAACTGTCTACTAGGAAAAGCAGTGGTATATCCCACCCAAAAATGGGTGAATTTCACCCGAAAATGTAACAGACAAATTTGTGAATTTTTTTAACCTGTCTACTATGTAGAGCAGTGCTATATCACACCCAAAAATTTGTGAATTTCACCATAAAATGTAACAGACAAATTAGTGAATTTATTTAACTGTCTACTAGGTATAGCAGTGGTATATCACACCCAAAAATGGGTGAATTTCACCCTAAAATGTAACAGACAAATTTGTGAATTTTTTTAACCTATCTACTAGGTAGAGCAGTGGTACATCACACCCAAAAATTGGTGAATTTCACCCAAAAATGTAACAGACAAATTTGTGTATTTTTTTTTAACCTGTCTACTAGGTATAGCAGTGGTATATCACACCCAAAAATTGGTGAATTTCACCCGAAAATGTAACAGACAAATTTGTGATTTTTTTTTACATGTCTAATAGGTATAGCAGTGGTATGTCACACCCAAAAATTGGTGAATCTCATCCAAAAATGTAACAGACAAATTAGTGAAATGACATAAAATAAAATAAAATACGTGCAAATAAAAAGAAAAAAATTTGATTTATGAGGTGGAGGTCCATATGGAGTAGAAGTTTGAGGAGGCAGTGGACGTAGCGGTGTAGGTGGAAGCAAAGGTGGAGGAGGACGAGGTAGCTAACACTGGTTTTTGGTTTTAATTTTTTTTATTAGGGTACACTCCAAAAGAGTGTGAAATATCCAAACTACAAGAATGAGTAATTGCCCTGTAGTATAACAATGGCTGGTTCAGGCCGGTATACATGTCCATTCTGCACCTCCAAGGCGTAAAGGGCAATCTCAGGCCATGTGCCCAATTTGGAGACCCAGAAGTTGAAGGGGGCAGACACCTCATTTGGTACGTGTAGGCATGTGCACACTTACTGCTCCACCATGTTGGTGAAATGCTGCCTCCTTATAAGACGTTCCATATCAGCTGGTGGTGCTGGTTGTTGTGGCGTGCTGAAAAAGATTTTCCTCATTTCGGCCATGCTAACCCTGCTTTCTGAGGTGCTGGCGGTGCCCCAGCTGTGATGGCGACCTCTTCCTCCTCCTCTGCCTTCGCCTTGTGCTTCCACTGTGCCCCCCAGCGTGCGCTTGTACTCGCGCATCTTACGATCACGCTCCAGTGATGGAATTAAGGACGGTACGTTGTCCTTGTAAAGGGGATCCAGCAGCGTGGCCACCCAGTAATCAGCACAAGTTAGAATGTGGGCAACTCGGCGGTCATTTCAGAGACACTGCAGCATGTAATCGATCATGTGTGAAAGGTTGCCCAGAGGCAACGATAAGCTGCCCTCTGTGGGAGGTGTATCGTCTGTGTCCTCTGTATCCCCCCAGCCAAGCACCAGTGATGGCCATGAGCTGGTCTGGGTGCCACCCTGCTGTGAACAAGGTTCCTCCTTCTCTATCTCCTCCTCCTCATCCTCCACCTCGTCATCCTCCAGAACTGTGCATTGGCTGGACAATTGTGTACCTGAAGTTTGTGGGTGCAGGAATCCACTTGTAAATGACTGGCCGGAAACCCTACGAAATGATCCCTCTTCCTCCTCCTCCTGTGCCACATCCTCTTCTATCTTCGACAGGAACATTTTTTCAAGGAGGCATAGAAGTGGGATAGTAACGCTGAGAACGGCATTATCGGCACTGGCCATGTTGGTGGAGTACTCGAAACAGCGCAACAAGGAACACAGGTCTCGCAGGGAGGCCCAGTCATTGGGGTGAAGTGGTGCTGTTCCGCAGAGCGACTCACTTGTGCGTGCTGCAGCTGAAACTCCACTATCGCTTGCTGCTGCTCGCACAGTCTGGCCAGCATGTGCAAGGTAGAGTTCCACCTTGTGGGCACATCGCATATAAGGCGGTGAGCGGGAAGGCCGAAATTACGCTGCAGCGCTGACAAGCCAGCAGCAGAAGGGTGAGAATGTCGAATGTGCGCACTTTATGCAGCAGCTTTGACATATCGGGGGAATTTTTAAGGTATTTCTGCACCACCAAATTTAGCACATGCGCCAGGCAAGGGATGTGCAAGAAAACAAAACACGTCCCACGGCGCGAATTACCGTCTACCAGTCACCAGGGTCAAGAAGGAATCTTTTAACGCAGCAATACAACGCGTTTCGGGGAATCACTCCCCTTCATCGGGTACAAAAGAGCTGCACAAGTGTAACAGCACAAAGCTACACACATTTATACATACAAACATACCGCCTTAAGGAGGTCACAAGGTCAGAAGGGAGGAGTTTTGGATATTGTCTAGATGAACAATGACACATATAATGTGCATATTGGCAGGTTCTCATAATAGACCGTCGATGTGCACATTCCAACCACATCTATACTGTGTGAAGCAGAAAAACGCACTAATAACAGTCCATTTAAAAGGATCTCAAATGGCTACGCCCATATAGGGCTGACCTTAAGGAGTATCCAATTGAAAGTGCATCACAAAGGTCCTGATCATGCAGATAAATGATGTGATCCTATTGAGGGTTCAGGACCTGCATCACATGAGTGGATCCTAGTCACGTGAGGACCGTTACCTAGTTACAGGAATGCTTCAATGATAAGAAGGCCGTCTTCTATAAGGAAGCTGGCCTGCATCATTCGGCCTGACGTCATGTGACCCGTATCACATGAGTAGATTCCGGTCATGTGAGGGCCGTTACCTGGGTACAGGGAAGCTTCATTCGGCCCAACATCATGTGACCCGTATCACATTAGTAGATTCCGGTCACGTGAGGACCGTTGCCTGGTTGCAGGGACACTTCAAAGGTGAGGGGGCCGTCTGCCACAGAGAGGCTAACTTGCGTCTCCCAGCCTGACATCGCGTGATGATAGTAAGATCACGTTAGGGCCGCTGCTATGTGACAGAGGGCGCTCTCACCCGATTACCGCTACAATACAGCAGAAATATTTACAAAATACAAGAGCGGTACTCAGGTATATAGTAAAAGAAAAAGAAGAAGGATCATATATATAACATAATAATGTCTTGCAAATACAATGATTAGATTCCCACAAGAAAAAGGAAAGAATACATATATAAAAAAAGTGGCATAATATAACTTTAAAAAGATTATTTGATGATTATTAAAAATATATATGTATATAGAAAATATATATGTATATAAGGCTACTTTCACACTAGCGTTCGGGTGTCCGCTCGTGAGCTCCGTTTGAAGGGGCTCACGAGCGGCCCCGAACGCAGCCGTTCAGCTCTAATGCATTCTCAGTGGAGGCGGATCCACTGAGAATGCATCCGCCTGCCAGCGCTCAGCCTCCGCTCCGCTCAGTGAGCGGACACCCGAACGCTGCTTGCAGCGCTCGGGTGTCCGCCTGGCCGTGCGGAAGCGAGCGGATCCGTCCAGACCCACAACAATGGGGACGGACCCGCCCGAAGATGACACCATATGGCTCAATCCTCAAGCGGATCCGTTCCCCACCGACCCCCAACGTAAAGTCTGAAACGGACCTGCTCAGGCTACTTTCAGACTTAGAAAATTTTCCAAGTTATAATGCAGACGGATCCGTTCTGAACGGATGCAAACGTCTGCACCATAGGAGCGGATCCGTCTGATGAAACATCAGACGGATCCGCTCCGAACGCTAGTGTGAAAGCAGCCTAAAAATGACACATGATCCTATATATAAATATGACATGTTATATAAAACAGTTATATAAAAGTGCACTGTGTGCAGACTTTTAAAAATAAATTAAATGACATTTGCCACTCGTTTAGAATGCTGGATAAAACATTCCTACTAATGGAAAGAATATATATAAGTGAATTGGAGCACTGTGTGATCCAACCACATAATAGATGGCAGTTACTAGTGTAGAATCTGGGGGATATAAAGGTGGGCGCATGCGTGCAATAGAGGAAAAAACACACATGCGTCTGCCAACCTACCCAGAAAGGATGTATAATCAGCACCAGAGTCTGCCATATTGGTAATACAGCTTACAATTGGACCTATTGGTTTGTAAAAAGAAGAAGGTACAAGACAACAGTTGTATAAATGAGGGTCTAAACCTGATAGAGAAAAGAAGGAATTATTTCTCATATTCTCCGTTGGTAATCTGATACTAACAAAGGTGAAATCTATAGGTTAATTTCAAATGCCTCATTTAAACCCTGAGGACTCAGGCTATTAAGTTTATAAATCTAGAACATTTCACGTCTTTTAATTGTTTGTGTAATGTTCCGGGTATCGGCATGAATTTTCTCTATAGGTACAACGGAAATGCTTGAAAATAGACCCTGATGTTTATTCGTAATGTGTCTTGATACACTATGCTGCATAAATTTCTTCTTAGTGTTTGAACGATGCTTGTTCAATCTGTTACACAACGTCTGTGTGGTGCGACCTACGTACTGTAATCACAATTGGCATTCGAGCACGTAGATCACGTTATTTGACCCACAGTCCATTGGTTGCTTAATATTAAAAGTTTCCCCAGTGGTGTTATTACGAAAAGAAGTAGACTTTCGTATAGAGAGGCAACATAGACACTTTGGTTGTCCGCATTTTGTGCTACCCACTGGTCTAGATGGTATAAATGAACTGGTATTTGGCCCAGTTACTTTATAATGTGTTTCACGTAACTTGCTTGGTGCTAACAAATTTTTTTGGGTTTTTGCTCTCCTGAAAGTCAGAGCCGGGTGACTTGGTAAAGATTTGCCTATATATGGGTCTTTTTTAATAATATGCCAATGTTTAAAAAGAATATTCCTCACATCCTTATGATTGCTACTAAAGGTAGTGATAAAATTGGCACCCCCATTTTTTTTTTTGCTGTTTGTCCTTTGCCTGATCTTTCTGGCTAACTAATAGGCAATTTTCTTGTGTAAGAGCCTTAGCTCGATTGTAAGCCGCCTCAATGACTCCATGAGGGTAGCCTTTTTCCTGAAACCTTTTGCGAATTATCTCACTTTGTGAGATAAAATCCCTAGTGAGTGAACAATTCCTCCTTAGTCTCTTGAATTGACTAAAGGGAATATTCGTCTTCCATTTTTTAAAATGGAGGCTAGAATACTCAAGGTAACTATTACAGTCAACCTTTTTGAAATACGTGCATGTTACAATTTTATCACCAATAGCATTCATTTCTAAATCCAAGAATTCAATTCTTGAACAATCATGCGTCTCAGATAGAGTGATCCCCCAATCAGAGGAATTTAGATATTGAATGAAATCCTTGATAGAATCAGAATCTCCATCCCATATAAAGAACAAGTCGTTGATCTCCATTTATGCAGCATAGTGTATCAAGACGCATTACGAATAAACATCAGGGTCTATTTTCAAGCATTTCCGTTTTACCTATAGAGAAAATTCATGCCGATACCCGGAACATTACACAAACAATTAAAAGACGTGAAATGTTCTGGATTTATAAACTTAATAGCCTGAATCCTCAGGGTTTAAATGAGGCATTTGAAATTAACCTATAGATTTCACCTTTGTTAGTATCAGATTACTAACGGAGAATATGAGAAATAATTCCTTCTTTTCTCTATCAGGTTTAGACCCTCATTTATACAACTGTTGTCTTGTACCTTCTTCTTTTTACAAACCAATAGGTCCAATTGTAAGCTGTATTACCAATATGGCAGACTCTGGTGCTGATTATACATCCTTTCTGGGTAGGTTGGCGGACGCATGTGTGTTTTTTCTTCTATTGCACGCATGCGCCCACCTTTATATCCCCCAGATTCTACACTAGTAACTGCCATCTATTATGTGGTTGGATCACACAGTGCTCCAATTCACTTATATATATTCTTTCCATTAGTAGGAATGTTTTATCCAGCATTCTAAACGAGTGGCAAATGTCATTTAATTTATTTTTAAAAGTCTGCACACAGTGCACTTTTATATAACTGTTTTATATAACATGTCATATTTATATATAGGATCATGTGTCATTTTTAGGCTGCTTTCACACTAGCGTTCGGAGCGGATCCGTCTGATGTTTCATCAGACGGATCCGCTCCTATGGCGCAGACGTTTGCATCCGTTCAGAACGGATCCGTCTGCATTATAACTTGGAAAATTTTCTAAGTCTGAAAGTAGCCTGAGCGGATCCGTTTCAGACTTTACGTTGGGGGTCGGTGGGGAACGGATCCGCTTAAGGATTGAGCCATATGGTGTCATCTTCGGGCGGGTCCGTCCCCATTGACTTCCGTTGTGGGTCTGGACGGATCCGCTCGCTTCCGCACGGCCAGGCGGACACCCGAGCGCTGCAAGCAGCGTTCAGGTGTCCGCTCACTGAGCGGAGCGGAGGCTGAGCGCTGGCAGGCGGATGCATTCTCAGTGGATCCGCCTCCACTGAGAATGCATTAGAGCTGAACGGCTGCGTTCAGGGCCGCTCGTGAGCCCCTTCAAACGGAGCTCACGAGCGGACACCTGAACGCAGGTGTGAAAGTAGCCTTATATACATATATATTTTCTATATACATATATATTTTTAATAATCATCAAATAATCTTTTTAAAGTTATATTATGCCACTTTTTTATATATGTATTCTTTCCTTTTTCTTGTGGGAATCTAATCATTGTATTTGCAAGACATTATTATGTTATATATATGATCCTTCTTCTTTTTCTTTTACTATATACCTGAGTACCGCTCTTGTATTTTGTAAATATTTCTGCTGTATTGTAGCGGTAATCGGGTGAGAGCGCCCTCTGTCACATAGCAGCGGCCCTAACGTGATCTTACTATCATCACGCGATGTCAGGCTGGGAGACGCAAGTTAGCCTCTCTGTGGCAGACGCCCCTCACCTTTGAAGCGTCCCTGCAACCAGGCAACGGTCCTCACGTGACCGGAATCTACTAATTGATACGGCACATATGTTGGGCCGAATGAAGCTTCCTGTAACCAGGTAACGCCCTCACATGACCGGAATCTACTCATTGATACGGGTCACATGACGTCAACCGAATGATGCAGGCCAGCTTCCTATAGAAGACGGCCTTCTTATCATTGAAGCATTCCTGTAACTAGGTAACGGTCCTCACGTGACTAATCCGCTCATGTGATGCAGGTCCTGAACCCTCAATAGATCACATCATTTATCTGCATGAATCAGACCTTTGTGATGCACTTTCAATTGGATACCCTTAAGGTCAGCCCTTTATGGCGTAGCCATTTGAGATCCTTTAAATGGACTGTTATTATTGCGTTTTTCTGCTTCATACAGCAGATGTGTTGGGAATGTGCACATCGACGTCTATTAAGAAACCTGACAATATGCACATTAATTTGTCATTGTTCATCTAGACAATATCCAAAACTCCTCCCTTCGACCTTGTGACCTCCTAAGGCGGTATGTTTGTATGTATAAATGTGTGTAGCTTTGTGCTGTTACACTTGTCAGCTCTTTTGTACCTGATAAAGGATGATTCCCCAAACGCTTATAAGCTGCATTAAAAGATTCCTTCTTGACCCTGTGACTGGTAGACGGTATTCACCCCGTGGGACGTGTTTTGTTTTCTTGCACTACTATCTTCTTGGGCTCCAGCTTCTCCTTTTAAGATCCTCGGGTCCCGAGCTGCAGACCGCCATATCCAGACGTCCAGGCTTGTTTGAAAATACCTACATAGTTTTGCCTATATCCGCACAACCACACAAGGTGAGCCTTGCCAATTCTTTTTGTTCACCATTATACACCCACAGAATTACCCTATGGTGCGCCCATCTGTTCTCTACAGATTTAAAACCAGCCTGCTACATCACAGGCAAGGGATTGCGTCACACCGCTAGTCCCAGAGCTGCTACGAAATTCCCCATTAATCGCCACACCACCATGCTGGGCTTGAGGCTCACTGGCACCAACCACTCATCGGTCTGTTGTTCAAGACCTGTCCACAGCTCTTCGCGTGTGGGGTTTGTCCCCCAAACAGATATGTTTTAAAACTGCCTGCTGTCGTTTACCCCTGGCTGTCTGAAGTTGGTGTGAAGGTTACGCTTGCTGATAGGTGCGTAGAGGATGAGGAACGGAGTAGAAGGAGAAGCAACAGAGCAAACTGAAGCGCCCTGCAATCCTCGGTGGTGGAAGACATGCCCAAACTGCTACCTGCCTCAGCCCCGCCGCCACTGCATTTACCCAGTGTGCTGTTATGAAATATAATGTCCCTGACCGTGCTTACTGTCCACGTATCCGTAGTAGGTCACCTTGCCACAGATGGAATTGCGCAGTGCACACCTGATTTTGTCCTCCACTTGGTTGTGCAGGGAAGAGATGGCTCGCCTGGAAATGTAGTGGAGGCTGGGCACGACGTACTGTGGGACAGCCACCACCATAAGGCCTTTAAAACTCTCTGTATCCACCAGATGGAATGACAGCATTTCAAAAGACAGTCATTTTGAAATTCTGGCATTCAGGGACAGGGATCGCGGGTGGGTAGGGGGGTGCTTCCTCTTCAGTGTTTGGGAGATGGAGAGCTGAAAGCTTCCGTAGGACATTGTGGAGATGCTTGGTGACCCAGATGTTGGTGTTGCTGGCAGATCCTCTGTTTGGGGTGGCAGGTGGCACTGTCACTCCAGAGGTGGATGAAGCCCGAGACTGCAGCAGAAGAGGAAGCAGGAGGAGCCAGAGACCTTTCTTGGTTTTTGAGGTGTCTAATCCACTACAGCTCGTGCTTTGCACTTAGATGCCTGGTCATGCAGGTTGTGCTCAGGTTGATTACGTTTATGCCTCGCTTCAGGCTCTGATTGCACAGCGTGCAAACCACTCATGTCTTGCTGTTAGCACGTTGTCTGAAGAATTGCCATGCCAGGGAACTCCTTGGAGCTGGCTTTGGTGTGCTCGGTCCCTTGCTTCGGTGGGCAGTAGCAGGCGTACTGTCTAGGGGATGGCCGCTCCGCTTTTGCACCCTGCTCCCTCTTCTGCTGTGCTGGTGGCTCTGTGCAACCACCGCCTCTTCCTCCGAACTACACAGGTCCCTCGCATGACCTTGATTCTATGTGGGGTGGAGGACCTCATCGTTCTCACATCATCTTCCACCCATTCTTCACCCCTGCCCTCCTTGTCGGTCTGCACACTTTCGAAAGCCCCAGCAGTTGGCACCTGTGTTTCGACCTCATCCGAGACGTGCTGCGATGGTCCTCCCATGTACTCATCTTGAAAGATCAGTGGTTGGGCATCGGTGCACTCAATCTCTTCCATTTCTGGGGCAGGGATAGGTGGATGGCCCTGGGAAACCCTGCTAACAGAGTCATCAAAAAGCAGAAGAGACTGCTGCATGACTTGGGGCTCAGACTGCTTGCCTGATTTGCAAGGGGGTGAGGTGAAAGACTGATGGACATCGGCTGCAGGTGCCAACTCTGATCTTGAGGCACTGTAAGCAACCCAATCTACTATCGCCTGTACTTGTTCCGGCCTCACCATTCGTAGAGCCGCATTAGGCCCGACCAAATACCGCTTCAGGTTCTGTCGCCTACTCGTACCTGAGGAAGGGGTTTTACTTGTGCATGTAGCTGGCACAGATCGACCACGTCCTCCCCCTGCAATAGGAGCTCCACAGCAGCACCACGTCCTTGGCCACGTCCCTTATTTGACACTCTCCTAATATTTCTCAAATTTAGGATCTTGCCCTAAATGGGTGTTTTATTAATAGCAGAATCGAACAACAGTATGTAAAGGGTGTATCTCACACGTACAGATGTAGACTAGGCAGCAATTAAAGATTTTTGCCCAAAATGGGTGTTTTATTAATAGCAGAATAGAACCACAGTATGTAAAGGGCGTATCTCACACATACAGATCCAGACTAGGTTGCAATTAAAGATTTTTCTCCAAAATGAGTGTTTTATTAATTGCAGAATAGAACCACAGTATGTAAGGGTGAATCTCACAGGTACAGATCCAGAGTAGGCCGCAATTTACGTTTTTTGCCCAAAATTGTTGTTTTTCAAATAACAGAATAGAACCACAGTATCTAAAGTGTGTATCTCACACTTACAGATCCAGACTAGACCGCAATGAAAGATTTTTGCACTAAATGGGTGTTTTATTAATAGCAGAATAGAACCACAGTATGTAAAGGGTGTATCTCACAATGACATATGCAGCAAAGGCTGCAAAATTAAGTTTTTTGTCCAAAAGGGGTGTTTTCTAAAACCCCGAATATTATCATTGTACTTCTAGGTTAAATTGCACACTGACTAATGAGGCAGACGCATAAAATGAAGGTTATTACCAAAAATGGGTGTTTTTTCAAAGCCAGAGAATTATTGAAGTTTTTAAAACTTGCTTTTAACAATCACAGATGCAGCAAGGGCTGCAATACTAAGTACACTGCTCAAAAAATTAAAGGGAACACTTAAACAACACAATGTAACTCTAAGTGAATCAACTATCCACTTAGGAAGCAACACTGAGTGACAATCAATTTCACATGCTGTTGTGCAAATGGGATAGACAACAGGTGGAAATTATAGGCAATTAGCAAGACACCCCCAATAAAGGAGTGGTTCTGCAGGTGGTGACCACAGAGCACTTTTCAGTCCTATACTTCCTGGCTGATGTTTTGGTCACTTTTGAATGCTGGCGGTGCTTTCACTCTAGTGGTAGCATGATACAGAGTCTACAACCCACACAAGTGGCTCAGGTAGTGCAGCTTATCCAGGATGGCACATCAATGCGAGCTGTGGCAAGAAGGTTTGCTGTGTCTGTCAGCGTAGTTTCCAGAGCATGGAGGCGCTACCAGGAGACAGGCCAGTACATCAGGAGACGTGGAGGAGGCCGTAGGAGGGCAACAACCCAGCAGCAGGACCGCTACCTCTGCCTTTGTGCAAGGAGGAACAGGAGGATCACTGCCAGAGCCCTGCAAAATGACCTCCAGCAGGCCACAAATGTGCATGTGTCTGTTCAAACGGTCGGAAACAGACTCCATGAGGGTGATATGAGGGCCCGACGTCCACAGGTGGGGTTGTGCTTACAGCCCGACACCGTGCAGGACGATTGGCATTTGCCAGAGAACACCAAGATTGGCAAATTCGCCACTGGCGCCCTGTGCTCTTCACAGATGAAAGCAGGTTCACACTGAGTACATGTGACAGTTGTGACAGAGTCTGGAGACGCCGTGGAGAACGTTCTGCTGCCTGCAACATCCTCCAGCATGACCGGTTTGGCATTGGGTCAGTAATGGTGTGGGGTGGCATTTCTTTGGAGGGCCGCACAGCCCTCCATGTGCTCGCCAGAGGTAGCCTGACTGCCATTAGGTACCGAGATGAGATCCTCAGACCCCTTGTGAGACCATATGCTGGTGCGGTTGGCCCTGGGTTCTTCCTAATGCAAGACAAGGCTAGACCTCATGTGGCTGGAGTGTGTCAGCAGTTCCTGCAAGACGAAGGCATTGATGCTATGGACTGGCCCGCCCGTTCCCCAGACCTGAATCCAATGAGCACATCTGGGACATCATGTCTCGCTCTATCCACCAACGTCACGTTGCACCACAGACTGTCCAGGAGTTGGCAGATGCTTTAGTCCAGGTCTGGGAGGAGATCCCTCGGAGACCGTCCGCCACCTCATCAGGAGCATGCACAGGCGTTGTAGGGACGTTACACAGGCACGTGGAGGCCACACACACTACTGAGCCTCATTTTGACTGTTTTAAGGACATTACATCAAAGTTGGATCAGCCTGTAGTGTGTTTTTCCACTTTAATTTTGAGTGTGACTCCAAATCCAGACCTCCATGGGTTTCAAATTTGATTTCCATTTTTTTTATTTTTGTGTGATTTTTGTTGTCAGCACATTCAACTATGTAAAGAACAAAGTATTTCAGTATCTAGAAATTTGACAAAAAAAGTTTTTAGTGCAAATAACATCAAGTGTAAATGGCTTTTATTTTTCTTCTTTTATCTAGAAATATGACAAAAACACTTATAGTGCAAATAACACCAAATGTGAACAGTGTGTATTTTTCTCTTTTTTCTATAGAAAAATGACAAGAAATGCTTATAACGCAAATAACCTACCAATGTGAACTGCGTGTATTTTTCTCTTTTTCTCTAGAAGTATGACAAGAAACGCTTTAAATATTGTACTGAACTGACAATAGATGTTTTTAGTGCAAATAACACCAAATGTGAACAGCGTCTATTTTTCTCGTACTGTACTATAGGGCACTAAACATTTCACCATTTATAGTGGCAGAAGTGAACAGAGTATATATTTCTCTTTTTCCACAGATATAAGCCACTAAAGACTTTTCAACATAACACTTGCACCCGTACAAAAATTGCTGGAATGACAGAGCTGTATAATGGCTATTTGAATCCCCAAATATATTTTCCCTGCACTTGTAAATCGTATTTTTTCCCAATGATGTTTTCTGTATGACTCTCCCTAGCCACTGCAACGTCTCTCCCTGCACTGATGCTGTGAAATGATTCCTTCCTATCCTTACCGTGCACTTAAACCGCTTTGTTTTCCACAATGTTTTCTTTATCACTTCCTAGCGCCTGAAACGTCTGTCCCTGCACTTAGATGATATGAAATAATTCCTCCCTATCCTTATAGTGCACTTATGAAAATTTTTTTGTTTTTCACAATGAGATTTTCTTTCACTCTCCCTAGTGCCTGCATAAACATCTGTCCCTGAACAAAGTACGATGGTGAATGCAGAATCTGAGATGGCCACCATTTTAAGGGCTGTGACATCACAGGGCTGGCTGGTTGCTGATTGGCTGCATGCATGGCATTATGGGTCATCCCGTCTTCCCAGAGTTCCTTGCCCCATGTCCTCACACATGTAGCCACCATTTTAGCCGCCATTGAAGCCGCCATGCTAGGAAAAATTGTGATTCGTTCCCACGAATTGAGAGGAAATTCGCATTCGTTCAGAATTGAATTTTCCTGAAATTCATCAGCTTTAATTCGCTCATCTCTATTGGTGACATTACCTATGCATTCAATGAGAAGTGGGAAGTGACAGTCTGCAGATACACTGAAAGTGAAATCTGTAGAGGAAAAATTGTTTGAAATGTTTTAATAAAAAACTATGTTTTAAGCCAAAAATGAGTAGAATCCCATGATAAAAATAATGTCCACAAAGGTATTTATAGTCTTTAAGTTTAAATGGACTATTCTTCAGTGATTTTGCGAATATTTTATCCGTAGCAATGATTAACTAGAATAAAGATTTCAATATTAAAGTGAATAAATAAACCCCTGGTACATATGTGTTATTTAAACAAATGTACTGCTTATAATCATGTTTATGCTTCAATTAATATTTATAGCTATGACTACATGTTAATCAGTGGTGTAGGGATCGCCATAGCAGCCATAGCAATGGCTATGGGGCCCTACGCCACTGGGACCCGCCGCCGACTGAGGATTAAAATAATAAAAATAAAATTCATGTGGCGAGTGGGCCGGGCGTAGTGCTGTGATAGGGGGGATGGGGCGGTCAGAACTCGGAGCCGGAGGGCAGAGGTAGAGAGGCAGTCTGGGAGGTGATTGGCCGGAAGTGGAGGAGGCGGAGTCGCAGATTTGGAGCGGCACTTTCAAGAATAGGAAGCTGCGTGGGTGAGCTGCTGGTGTGTGTGGTCAAGTGCCGGGCCCACTGTGCCAGCTCATCCATGCAGCTGCATAGGTCCAAATGTCGCAGAGCGGCTGCCTGCATGTCCCGGCTTATGATAAGCCCGGCCATGCAGGCAGTGTCCTGCCTCTCACTCACTGTGCGATGCTGCCTCCTTGGCTCCGCCTCCTCACACAGCCAGGGAAAGGAGCTCGGGAGCCTTGAGAGAGAGAGACTTGCAGAAGGAGGGGGGGTCCCAGGAAATAACCCGATCATTGTCTCCTCCTTCTGCAGCCCTCCGTGCTCCTGACATGCCCCACGTTCTTCTGTGATCACCAGAGGGTGACCACTCAGTGTGGCTACTCCTGCCTTTCTACCGTCCCTGCAGAGTTGCTTCCTGTCCTGCTTGCTGCTGGCCTGTCTTCAAACTAGTAAGCTGCTTTTTTTTTTTTTTTCTTTTGTCCAGTTGTTTAATTTTAACCCCTTGAGGCTCAGCCATGTCACAGTGACTGAGCTTTTTCCATTAGCCAAATAGTGAGTCTCAGCCAGCACCACTCCCCTCCCATGATGTCCCATTTACTTATAATTAGGACACGCTGTAAGATTTGCATGGAGAAGTAGTACTGTTGTTACGAGTAGGTGTTGTCAGTAGTTACTGTCACTCAATCGCGCTGCTGTCACCACCAAGTATCGCTGATGACCCACATTTAGGGTCCAGTCACACGACGTAATTCTGGGTCCGCCTCCGTGCAACATTTTGCGTAATGTGTGCGGACCCATTAATTTCAATCGGGCTGCAAAGATGCGTACCGCAACAGTTGTCATGTTCCTTGTACAGAGAGAGAAGAAGGGGGCCCGTATAGAAAGGATCAATATGAGGCTTCGTTCACATCACCGTTTAGGCCATTCGTTCTCCTGCTCAGTTAGGAGCAGGTGAATAGAAAGGACAGATTCGGAACATACGGAGCCTACGGATCCATAGACTATAATAAAGTCTGTTGGTTTCCGCTCAGAAGATGATTTTGGAGCAGAAACAAAAGTAGTGCATGCAAGACTCGTCTTCAAAAATCTTCTTCTGAGCGAACACCTAACAGACCCCATTTATAGTCTATGGGGTCTTAGGATCGGTTCGGCTCAGTTATGTGCCGAATCCGTCCTTTCCATTCTCTGCTCCTAAATGGAGCAGGAGAACGGAAAGGCTGAATGGTGATGTGAAAGAAGCCTGAGTTGTCACTGGGTTTTCCCGCTGTCTCAGGCAGCTGCCTGCATGGCCCAGCTTATGATGAAGCCGGGCCATGCAGGTAGTGTTGTGCTCCACTCACTATGCGGTGCTGAGACAATGGATGGAGCGGACTGCGGCGGTGAGCCTGCCCCATACACAGCAGGTCCTGTGACGATCTCACCATCGTATAAGTGTCTGTCCATATGTATGTCTGTCCCTGTGCGTGTCCCTGCGTGTCCCTGTCCTGTGTGTGTGTCTCTCCCTGTGTGTCACCATCACAATGAACAGTGTTCCTATGTCTTGATGCAGCTGCATCAGACGTTCTGTGCGGGGGAAGAAGAGATGGAAGAGGAGGCAGCGCCGCCAGCATGGGTCCCATGGGAGAGGCACAGGGAGGCACATTAAGGGTAGGTAACACTACCACATGATCACACTAGTGTTATCTGTGGTTTTACATAGGACTGCAGGTAACACTACCACATTATCAGCTCTAGCGTTATCTGTGGTTTTTACATAGGACTGCAGGTAACACTACAACATTATCAGCTCTAGCGTTATCTGTGGTTTTTACATAGGACTGCAGGTAACACTACCACATTATCTGCTATAGTGTTATCTGTAGTTTTACATAGGACTGCAGGTAACACTACTACATTTTCTGTACTAGATAGCCAGTACTGTGTTATCTGTGTTGTTACATAGGGCTGCAGGTGATATCAACACTATCTATACTAGAGAGTTATCACTATGTAAGGGGCCTCTACTGAGACTTTATCGCCCAAGGGCCCACAAGGACGATCCGGCATTTTTCCTCATAGGAATGTATTAGTGCCGGATCTGTCCTTCCGGCCTGCGCATGCGCAGACCGGTAAAAATGTGAAAATAAATACAAGACGGATCTGTCTGTCCGCATGACAAGCGGAGAGATGGATCCGTTCTTGCAATGCATTTGTGAGACGGATCCTCATCTGGATCCGTCTCACAAATGCTTTCAGTCACATCAAAATCAGCGGATCCGGCGTGCAGTTCCGATGACGGAACTGCCTGCCGGATCACACTGCCGCAAATGTGAAAGTAGCCTAGATGGCTGTTTCTTCGCCAAAATGCCATTAACCATTACCACACCACACTATTAATTAATGCAGCTGCGCCTGCGAGGCTTGAGCAGGTATATGTGTGAATAGGGAAGATGCTGAGATCTGGCTGTACCTCACTGTGAGGTACAGCCGGATCTCAGCATCTTCCCTATTCACACATATACCTGCTCAAGCCTCGCAGGCGCAGCTGCATTATTTAAAGGGGGTGGGGGGGCCATAATTTTTTTTTGCTATGGGGCCCAGTCATTTCTAGCTATGACCCTGATGTTAATGATTATATTCATGATTATATTTATTGCAGTCTAAAACATAAAAAATGTATGTAAGAATAGTAAATTAGAATAGTCTAGAAAAAATGGTTCTACTCACAACGGGAAGAATTAAATATCAGGGAAATAAAAGTTAATGGACATAGGTCCTCTTTTCAGGAACGACCTTCTCTTTTAGGGCTCGTTTGCATGACCGTGGTTTTGGTCCGGATCTGAGCCGCATTTTTTTTTGCGGCTCATGTGCGAACCCATTTACTTCAATGGGGCCGCAAAAGATGAGGACAGCACTCCGTGTGCTGTCCACATCCGTTACTCTGTTCCATGGCCCCGCAAAAATTATGACCCATGTCCTATTCTTGTCCGTTTTGAAGACAAGAATAGGCATTTCTATAATGGGCCTCCTGTTCCGTTCCGCAAATTGTGGAAGGCACACAGGCGGCATCCACGTTTTGCGGATCCGCAATTTGCGGTCCGCAAAACATGGCACGGTCATGTGAACAAGCGCTTAGCCAAAGAATTAAACTGCTACAAATAGTGACTCTAGCTCTTAAAGAGGACCTTTCACTAGAATAGAAAATCTAAACTAAGTATACAGACATGGAGAGCGGCGCCCAGATCTCCCTGCACTTACTATTATCCCTGGGCGCCGCTCCGTTCTCCCGCTATGCCCTCCGGTATCTTCGGTCACTAAGTTATGGTAGGCGGAGTCTGCCCTTGTTCTTCTGTAGCGCTGGCCAATCGCATTGCAGAGCTCACAGCCTGGGAGAAAAAACCTCCCAGGCTGTGAGCTCTGCGCTGCGATTGGCCAGCGCTACAGCAGAACAAGGGCTGACTCCGCCTACCATAACTTAGTGACTGGAATCTCCGCCTTCCATAACTTAGTGACTGGAATCTCCGCCTACCATAACTTAGTGACCAAAGATACCGGAGGGCATAACGAGAGAACGGAGCGGCGCCCAGGGATAATTATAAGTGCAGGGAGATCCCTGGGTGCCGCTCTCCATGTCTGTATACTTAGTTTAGATTTTCTATTCTAGTGAAAGGTCCTCTTTAATGACTCTACACCGATCTGTGCATTACACAGACAACCCATTGAAATTGTGTAATGCTACAATTCCACTGTGGTGATCCTGTAAGAGAATCAAACCCTTGCTACATTACAGTAAGGCCCCATTCACACGACTGTACTTTTGGTCCACATCTGATCCACATTTTTAGCTGGAGGATGCGGGTCCATTCATCTCAATTTGTCTGTAAAAAGTGCAGACACCACACTTTGTTCTGTCCGCATCCGTATATCCGTTCCGCAGCCCCACCCATTCTGGTCCATTTTGCATACAAGGATAGGCATTGTTACAATGGATCCTCAAAAAAATGGATGCAACACAGATGCAAAATACATACGGTCCTGTTAATGCAACCTAAATGGTTGGCAGTCCTAACAGGTAAATACCTAGTGATCAGTTTATCATTAGGGGACCACTGAAACAGAAAAAGATTAAAGAAGGCAGACCATATTGTATTACTTTAAAGGGGTACAAAATATCTTCCATTTACAAGCTCTTCCAGCATGATATGTAATATAGCTAGAGGTGAAACATTTTTCTAATGAGCCAAAGGGAAAGGACAAAGGAGAGAGGCTTGGACAGTGTGTCCAATAGAGCCAAACTCCTTTTGGTCAGTTGATAACGTGATGTCTAGAAACAGGAGAAAGAATACTGTTTAATGCCATGTCGAGGAGGATAATATACTTCCTGTATCTGATCCAGAGTTCTACAAGTGAGGGAAAACAGAGAAAGTTAAAGAGAACCTGTCACCTCTCCTGACATGTCTGTTTTAGTAAATCATAATTATTATTATTATAATAATTATTATTATTATTATCATAATCATTGTAGTACAATTTATAAACAATTTTTATAGTTTCCTTTTGCTAAAGAAATTGACTTTATTTTGGTTATAATTGTATAAGAACTGCACAACCCAAAGTATTATCATATTCTTAGATCTTCCAAGATAATAGCATGCACTATGAGAGGAACAATAGAGTTGGAAATGCAAATTGTGGTTGCAGTGTCTCAATAAATTGCAGGTTAGCTAGAATATCCACATCTACCATGATCTGTAAGTCAGCAGACGGAAGAATTGTCAGATCTCCTGTATAAAATAAGCTAAAGACACACTTAACACTCTTTTATGTGTTTCTCCTTTTTTCTTCCTTATTCTTCAGTCTCCCACATCATGTTAAGCTGATGCTTTGGAAATAGAAATATAGTAATAGAGCGTTTATACCATTTCAAAATCTCAGATTGTATGAATTGTAAATATTCATAATAAAAATGGGCTTTCATTGGAAAAAGTATCCATCCCATAAAGACACAAAGATAGACTAAAATGAAATATTTCAGTTTTGTAGTAGCCAACAAAATACAGAATCTTGTATTATTATTTGCAACAAACCAACTCATGCTCCTCTAATATTGCAGTATACAGATAAACTTTACTATATTTTTTCACTTTATATTCTGAATTCAGATATATTAAACTGTATGTACTGTATAGAAATAACATCCAAAGTATCCGTTAAAGTACAATAAATAATACAGTGTAATAATAAAAAGTAGAGTTCTAACATGCGCACACACACACACACACTTTTTTCTTCCTTTTAGCACATTCATTTTAAAATTTACCTGCATATTTTTTTTGCAGGCACATTTTGAGAGTTCTTTAGTTTTGTGACTTTTTTTTTAAGCATCTTTCCAACCATTTTTGAAATAATAAAGAGAAGCTTTAGGGAAAACACCAGAAAAATGATTTACCTAGAGCAGGTTGCATGTAATACACTGTGCAAGAATCCAGCCTTATAGGAATTTTGGCATTCTTATTGATTTTCTTTTTGATTGCATTTAAGTTTCTAGACTCTACCTGTACCTCTACCTGAACCTCCAATCGTATGCACTTTTGTAACCAACTTTTCAATGCTCAAAAAAATAAAAATAAATAAACTTTGTAGACACATGAATACACATACAGGCTATAGAGACATATAGGTTTTTATCAGAACTGTTTAATCAAGGACAATTTACAAAGTTGCTTTGTTTTTATTACAAAGTTTGTGTTTATTTTATTATTTACTATATTTCCCACACTATCAGATGCACTTTTTTTCAACCAAAAGTGGGGGGAAAATGGCAGTGCATCTTATGAAGTGAAAAAATAGCGAGCACCATTATGGAAGCACTCAGTAGGACAGTGGGACCAGATAGTTGTGAATACAGCTATCCTTGTGCTGGCTGTACTCACCGCTCCTGGCCTTCTTATGCCAGCACCACACACTGTGCTGTGACCTGATGTAAGCGAGTACTATGACATGATGCTGTGTAACATTAGATCATAGCACATCATGTGGTGATGGCAGAAAACCAGGGAGCAGTGAGTGCAGGAGTTGGATCTGCCAGTGGCGGAGCCATCTGCAGTAGCAGGACAGGTAAGTTGATTTATTTTACATCTTATCTGAGGTCTGATGAGGGTGTGATGAGGAATAGAGGACTAATGGAGAACTGAACTGAGGTCTGATGGGGTCTGATCTAAGTTCTGATGAGCAATGGGGTTCTGATTTGGGAGTCTGATCTGAGGTCTGATAAGGAATGGGAGTCTGGTTTGAAGTCTGATGGAGATATGATCTGAGGTCTGATGATGAACGGGGGTCTCATATGCGGTCTGAACTGAGGTCTGATAAGGAATAGGGGGTCTGATTTGGGGGTTTGATCTGAGGTCTGATGAGGAATGGGGGTTTGATTTGGGGGTCTGATCAGAGGTATGATGGAGAGAAGGGCTCTGATTTTGGGGGTCTGATGAAGACTTGGGGTCTGATCTGAGGTCTGATGAAATATATATTTTTTAGATTTCTTTCTCTAAAACCTATGTGTGGCCAGGTATATTTTATGGTGCAGGAAATATGGTAATTGTCTTGGAGCAATACTAAAATCAATAATAAAAGTATGTAAAGACTTTAAATTGAGTAAGAGGGTTATTTATTAACCTGAAATATGCCTATAAACCTGAAACACACCTGTTCTAAAAAAAAAGAAAAAAAAAGTGGGTGTAGCATGGCTTGGGTAGGGGACGAGCTGGCATAGAAAATGCTCTAAATGTAAGCCAGCAAGGAAGCTGGCTTACTTATAGAAGTGGCGGAGGATCCGCTGAACTTATGTCGAGGCTGGCGCCTCTTCATAACTTTGGCGATCCACCGCCAGTGCAGGAGCTTTCTTAACCACTTCCCATCTGGGCCATTTGCCCCCTTCCTGACCAGGCCAAATTTTGCAAAACTGACATATCTCACTTTATGTGGTAATAACTTTGGAACGCCTTTATTTATCCAAGTCATTCAGAGATTGTTTTCTCGTGACACATTGTACTTAGTGATAGTCATAAATTTGAGTCAAAATATTTCACCTTTATTTATGAAAAAATCCCAAATTTACCCAAAAATTTGAAAAATTCGCAATTTTCTAAATTTCAATTTCTCTGCTTTTAAAACAGAAAGTGATACCTCATAAAATATTTATTATTTAACATTCCCCATATGTCTACTTTATGTTGGCATCATTTTGGAAATGTCATTTTATTTTTTTAGGACGTTAGAAGG
Source organism: Bufo bufo (assembly GCF_905171765.1). NCBI lineage: Eukaryota > Metazoa > Chordata > Amphibia > Anura > Bufonidae > Bufo > Bufo bufo. Next base: position 326,755,420 of record NC_053389.1, read on the forward strand.
CTTAGAAGTTTAGAAGCAATTCTTCAAATTTATAAGAAAATTGCTAAAACCCACTTTATAAGGAGTCACTTTGTGGGGCCTACATAGTGGATACCCCCATAAATGACCCCATTGTAGAAACTACACCCCTCAAGGTATTCAAAACCGATTTTACAAACTTTGTTAACCCTTTAGGCGTTCCACAAGAATTAAAGGAAAATGTAGATCAAATTTTTAAATTTCACTTTTTTGGCAGATTTTCCATTTTAATCAATTTTTTTCTTTAACACATCGATGGTTAACAGCCAAACAAAACTCAATATTTATTACCCAGATTCTGCGGTTTACAGAAACACCCCACATGTGGTCATAAACTGCTGTGGGGGCACACGGCAGGGCGCAGAAGAAAAGGAACTCCACATGGTTTTTAGATGCCATGTCCCATTTGAAGCCCCCTGATGCACCCTTACAGTAGAAACTCCCAAGAAGTGACCCCATTTTGGAAACTAGGGGATAAGGTGCCAGTTTTATTAGTACTATTTTTGGGTACATATGATTTTTTGATCATTCATTATAACACTTTATGGGGCAAGGTGACCAAAAAATTGGTTGTTTTAGCACAGTTTCTATTTATTTATTTTTACAGCGTTCACCTGAGGGGTTCAGTCAAGTGACATTTTTATAGAACAGATTGTTACGGACGTGGCGATACCTAATATGTATACTTTTTCTCATTTATTAAAGTTTTACACAATAATAGCATTTTTGAAACAAAAAAAATTATGTTTTAATGTGTCCATGTTCTGAGAGCTATAGTTTTTTTATTTTTTGAGAGATTTTCTTATGTAGGGGCTCATTTTTTGCGGGTTGAGGTGACGGTTTTATTGGTACTATTTTGTGGGACATACGCATTTTTGATCACTTGGTGTTGCACCTTTTGTGATGCAAGGTGACAAAAATTGCTTGTTTTGACACCGTTTTTTTTTTTTTTTTTTTTTTGGTTTTCACCCGGGGGGTTAGGTCATGTGATCTTTTTATAGAGCTGGTTTTTACAGACGCGGCAATACCTAATATGTATACTTTTTTTAAATTAGTTTCACTTTAACACAATAATAGCATTTTTTAAACCAAAAAAATGATGTTTTAGTGTCTCCATGTTCTAAGAGCTATAGTTTTTTATTTTTTGAGAGATTTTCTTATGAAGGGGCTAATTTTTTGCGGGATGAGGTGACGGTTTTATTGGTACTATTTTGTGGGACATACGCGTTTTTGATCACTTGGTGTTGCACCTTTTGTGATGCAAGGTGACAAAAATTGCTTGTTTTGACACTGTTTTTTTCTTTTTTTTTTTACGGTGTTCACCCGAGGGGTTAGGTCATGTGATATTTTTATAGAGCTGGTTTTTATGGACGCGGCAATACCAAATATGTCTATTTTATTTTATTTTTTCTATTTTTAATTTTTTTTTTTTATTCCTAACTTGGGAACTTTTTTTTACATGTGAAACTTTATTTTATTTTATTTTTTCAACCCTTTATTTTTTTTTATTTTATTTTACACTTTTCGTCCCCCATAAGGTCATACAAGACCTCTGGGGGACATTTGCTTCACTTTTTCTTTTTTTTTTCACAGTTGATTTCTCCTGTAACTGGGGCTGACATAGTAGCCCCAGTTACAGGACAAATGCACCCCTAGAGAGGCTGTACAGCAGCAATCCAGCGCTGTACAGCCTCAGTGCAGGGCTGATCGAGGTCTCTGAGAGACCTCACACAGCCCCTGCACTCTCCGGTCACGGCGGTCACATGACCGCCGGGCCGGAACAGGAAGCACACAGCGCTTCCTGCTCTGCAGACACAGCGCTCGGTGAGCGCTGTGTCTGCAGCGATCGTGAAGGCAGGGACACCTGGGAACTGCCCCTGCCTTGTCTTAGGGTTGCCCTGCTGTCACTGACAGCGGGCAACCCGATCAGCAGCTGCACGATTAGCGTGCAGCTGCTATTTCTGACAGGACGTTTTAAAACGTGCTGTCAGAAATAGCCGTCCACCCATAGGACGTTTATAGCCTATGGGCGGACGTGAAGCGGTTAAGAATAGTGTCTAAAATGCTGGTCTTAATAAATTTCCCCCTTTGCTGCACTACACGTTCAATTACTAGGTCAATAATGATTTCAGCATCTAAGAGGTTTTAAATAGTCCATAGGTGCCCCCCTCAATACAATTAAGGGGTGTAGATGGGTTGCCATGGCATCCAGGGCTCTAACAATGGTCCCTAGGTTTGCCATGTACATAGGTCTGTTTGGCCTTGCAAGAGGCAGGAACAATACATTGCAATAAATTATTATGTTATGTTATTATGCAAAGAATGGAAAAAAGTTACCAATCCTGGAATGTACCAATGCAAAAAATATTATAATACATATGTGTTTTTTATTATTCAAATGTACAAGTCATTAAAACCTATAATATGTAAATTAAGTGTTGCTGTATTTGTAATCATCTGGAAAATAAATCCACTGCAAAATAAATAAATAAAAGTTATTAATCCTTTAGTGATCCCCAATATACATTTGTATGGCCACTAAAATGGGCAGCCGCCTTTTTATGGGTCTTTCATCAGCAGAGAGCTGGAGCTTGGCTCTCCCATGGCGTACCTTCTCTAATGGCCTAGACAGGAGAAGCACGATTTAAATGTAGAAAAAATTCACTGCACTCGGAAATGTAATGCAACTTAATAGTAGGTATTTATTCCATCCATGTATGATTTATAGCAATTGAGGCGAATGTTTCGGTCCATCCCGGTCCTTGATCACGGCCTAAAAATACATACAGTACAAGAGTAAATGCATATTATACAAAGGGGGTCCTGTGGAGGAGCCAGGACCAAAAATTCTGTTTAGCAGTATAATACATAGGGAAAAGGAGACAATAAACCGTAGTGGAGAGATACAGTCTATAGGGGAAAATATGACAATATATCTCGTATGGAAATCATCTAGAAACCAATAGGCAATTTCACATAGTGGAGAATTTTTTATATGTATATAACTGACGTTGTCAGAGTCTAGCAAGGCAATAGGAATGTAATGGTTTAATAAGGAGTAGCTTAAGGATAATAAGTAGTGATGATCGAGCACCAAAGTATTCGGGTGTTCGGCCCAAACACATTGCTATATTCGTGTGCTCGGCTGAGCACCCGAGTATAATGAAAGTCAATGGGAGACAACCAGGAACCCCCTGCTCTGAAGAAGGGAGGGTGCCTGGTCCATTTGAAAAAGTCAGAAAGTGACAGAAACACCACTGAAATGGATTGGGAACAGCATGGGGACGATGTCTGGATGCATCTTTGACTCCCAGGTCGCTGCTGGGAACCATGTTATCTAAGTTGTACGCCACTTTTACAGAAATACTATAATACTATAATACAAAAATACGCACAAAACCCCCCCCCAAAAAATCTATTTACAGGAAAAATTGTTAAGAAACATTCTTTCCTGTATATTCAATTGTATGTAAAGTGCAAGTGCTGCATAAAATTACAAGCAAGAGGCACTCCGAAACAGCCTGTATATCACAAAGGAGGGCTTCATTCACATTGTGTACAATTGTTCAGGTAGTGGGACTCCTACACTCATAAAGCCTATGCAGTAAGTGAAAGGGCTGTCAAAAATTACAAGAAAACGGCACTCCAAAACACCCTTTGCTACACATAAAGGAGGGCATCCTACATACCCTTGAAAAATTATGATTGATGGCCTGCTGGTGACCCACAAAAACATTTGGAGCAAGGGTGTGCTGATCTGACCATCTAAAACCTTATGGGCGAGGGCCTTCTGCCGCATTGGTGACTCTAGATAACCTCTGGGTGATTGAATGTCCCTGTGATGGGGACGATCCATTTGGATGTCTGCCCTATCAAATTTTGATGTTCTTTTCTGCGCCTACCCTGGTGATCACGGGTAACGGGGAATCAGTGTTCGATGCCTGAGAGGGAGCTTGAGAAAGGGATACCACATCCAAGGGAGGTCAGTGGCTGAAATCTGATTGGCTGTTGCTGCCTTACCCCTTTTTATTCTGAATTGTGAACCACCCAAAGAGCGTGTGGCAAGTTATTAAAGCAGAAGAATCCAAGGAAGGCAGCAGGTGCATGCAAATTACCCACTCCCGACTCGGGGAGGAAGTGACGATAAATAACAATACAGCACTCCTAAGCAGTAGAGAAGTCGTGAACATAAAATTTTCCGTTCGTGAACGGCGAATGCGATTTTCCGCAAATGTTCGCGAACGGGCGAACCGCCATAAACTTCAATAGGCAGGAGAATTTTAAAACCCACAGGGACTTTTTCTGGCCACAATAGTGATGGAAAAGTTGTTTTAAGGAGACTAACACCTGGACTGTGGCATGCCGGAGGGGGATCCATGGCAAAACTCCCATGGAAAATTATGTAGTTGACGCAGATTCGGGTTTTAATCCATAGAGGGCATAAATTACCTAACATTCCTAAATTGTTTGGAATAGCGTGCTTTAAAACATCAGGTATGATGTTGTATCGATCAGGTAGTGTAAGGTTTACGCCTGCTTCACATTAACAGACCAAACTATGACAGACCAAACTCCCTGTTTAACGCACCGCAAACAACCGCAAACAGTCCATTTGCAAAACCGCAAACTCCCCATTTGCACAAGGTTGGATACCAAGCTAGCCATGTCCCATTCCTTGTCCTCACTGACGTCGTGTATGGAATAGAGTTTAGACAACCGCACACTCAATATATTAATTTTATTCCTCTATGCGTCAATCTTGGTGTAGTGATGACTGTGCTCGTGCGCACGTTTGGGAGATTGCAGGCGATGGCGGTTTTTCAAAGCCTATGGTCGTGCTAAGGTAGTTCAGTGACAGTTAAGTGATCCAGAAAACAATGATTCTGCAGTGTGGGCCCATTGTTGGCCTAGTAGGCTTTAATGATCACCTTAGATGATCACAAAGAAAATTTATGTTTTTTCTATGCAAAATTATCCAGCCGATGGCTTTTGGTCTGTTCACAATGAAGCAACGACCTTATCTCATCTGGGGTATGCCAACATTGCCATTGTCAACACATTTATAGAGGTGATCGCTTCATTGTGATACGCAAGCCCCTTCACCACAACAAGGTAACGATCTCAAAGGGGAATTGACACATGTATGTGTCTTTTTTGTTTGTTTTGTTTTTGCAGCCACAGTGCAGCACCAGAGGCCAGAAAAATTAGGCATGTACACATGCTTGAAAAATTAGGTATTGTTGCAGCCGCTGCTGTAGCAGCGGCCGGAAAAATTTATGTTTTCCAGGCAGAAATTACAGTAAAACATTGCGGCTTGAACCCTAGTTGGTGGCGGAGAAGTCCCGCAAGTCATCCGGCATTCAGAGATAAAATACAGCAGCGTGTGGACCATTTTATAGCCCAAGGCATCTCATCAGGCCTTGTTTAGTCAAATGCATCCCCCACTGTCAGTCCCTTCGGGATTCATGCCTCATTCATCTTAATAAAGGTGAGGTAATCTAGACTTTTTTGACCTAGGCGACTTCTCTTCTCAGTGACAATACCTCCTGCTGCACTGAAGGTCCTTTCTGACAGAACACTTGAAGCGGGGCAGGCCAGAAGTTCTATCGCAAATTGGGATAGCTCAGGCCACAGGTCAAGCCTGCACACCCAGTAGTCAAGGGGTTCATCGCTCCTCAGAGTGTCGATATCTGCAGTTATGGCGAGGTAGTCTGCTACCTGTCGGTCAAGTCGTTCTCTAAGGCTGGATCCCGAAGGGCTGTGGCGATGTGTAGGACTGAAAAAGCTCTGCATGTCCTCCATCAACAACACATCTGTAAAGCGTCCTGTCCTTGCCGCCGTGGTCGTTGTAGGAGGAGGATTACTTTCACCTCTTCCCCTGTTAGATTCCCGTTGTGCTGTGACATCCCCCTTATAAGCTGTGTAAAGCATATTTTTAAGTTTTGTTTTGAACTGCTGCATCCTTTCTGACCTTCGGTAAGTTGGTAACATTTCCGCCACTTTCTGCTTATACCGGGGGTCTAGTAGCGTGGCCACCCAGTACAGGCCGTTCTCCTTCATCCTTTTTATACGAGGGTCCCTCAACAGACATGACAGCATGAAAGACCCCATTTGCATAAGGTTGGATGCCCAGCTACTCATTTCCCGTTCCTGGTTCTCACTGATGTCATTGACGGTCTGTTCTTCACCCCAGCCACATACAACATCACGGGTCCAAGATAGGTGACAACAACGAGCACCCTGGGTTGCCTGCTGTGGTTGGTCTTCCTCCTCCTCAAAGCCACATTCCTCCTCTGACTCCTCTTGCAGCGTTGCCGCAGGTCCGGCAAGCGATGATGACAAGGCTGTTTCTGGTGGTGATGGTAACCACAACTCTTCCTCTTCACGCTCATCTACAGCCTGATCCAGCACTCTTCGCAGGGCACGCTCCAGGAAGAAAACAAATGGGATGAGGTCGCTGATGGTGCCTTCGGTGCGACTGACTAGGTTTGTCCCCTCCTCAAAAGGACGCATGAGCCTACAGGCATTGCGCATGAGCGTCCAGTAACGTCGCAAAAAAATTCCCAGCTCCGCAGAGGCTGTCCTAGCACAAAGGACGATGTACGATGAGATTCAACACATGTGCTATGCACGGCACATGTGACAACTTGCCCAAATTCAATGCCGCCAACAAATTGCTTCCATTGTCACACACCACTTTGCCGATCTCCAGTTGGTGCGGGGTCAGCCACTGATCCACCTGTGCGTTCAGGGCGGACAGAAGTGCTGGTCCGGTGTGGCTCTCTGCTTTCAGGCAAGTCAACCCCAAGACAACGTGACACTGTCGTATCCGGGATCTGGAATAGCCCCTGTGGAGCTGGGGGGATTCAGTTGATGTGCAGCCAGACACCGCAGCAGAAGAGGACTCATTCGAGGTGGTTATGGAAGAGGATGGAGTAGGAGGAGTAGAGGAGGTGGCAGTAGGCCTGCCTGCAAGTCGTGGCGGTGTCACCAACTCCGCTGCAGAGCCACGCATTCCATGCTTGGCAGCCGTCAGCAGGTTGACCCAATGCGCAGTGTAGGTGATATACCTGCCCTGACCGTGCTTTGCAGACCAGGTATTAGTCGTCAGATGGGCCCTTGCCCCAACACTGTATGCCAGAGATGCCATGACTTCCTTTTCAATCACTGAGTAGAGGTTTGGGATTGCCTTTTTCGAGAAAAAAAATTTGTCCGGGTACCTTACACTGTGGTGTCCCAATAGCGACAAATTTTTTGAAGGCCTCAGACTCCACCAGCTGGTATGGTAAAAGCTGGCGGGCTAAGAGTTCCGTCAAGCCAGCTGTCAGACGCCGGGCAAGGGGGTGACTCTGTGACATTGGCTTCCTACGCTCAAACATTTCCTTTACAGACACCTGACTGTGGGCAGATGAGATGGAACTGCTGAAGGTGAGAGGCGGAGTGGCGGATGGTTGAGAGGGGGCAAGGAGGACAGCAGTGGTTGACGTGGCTGAAGATGCTGGATCAGGAAGAGAATGGTGGCTTTGAGCTTGTGTGCTGCTTCTACTCGTCATCCTGTGTTGATCCCATAGGCGTTTGTGATGTGCGATCATGTGGCTTCGCAAAGCAGTTGTACCTAGGTGGGTGTTGGATTTCCCACGACTCCGTTTATTTTGGCACAGGTTGCAAATGGCATCGCTGTTGTCAGAGGCAGACACACAAAAAAAATGCCACACTGCTGAGCTTTGCAATGACGGCATTCCGGTGGTGGCAACAGCATGTGTTGATTGGCGTGCTGTCTGGCTGACCCCGGGTGTCGATACATGCTGTCTGACTGTGCCACTAGCTCCTTGCGACGACCTCCCCCTGCTTCCAACTCGTCTCCTCCTTCTCTCTGTCTCCCCTTCTGAACTTTCCCCCTCTTCTTCTTCTCTTCGAGCAGGCACCCACGTGGCATCCACGGACTATTCGTCATCATCAACCACTTCACTTGTATCTGACACCTCAGCAAAGGAAGCAGCAGCAGGTACAACATCATCATCATCATCACACTGTACGTCCATGTGTGTAATGCTGCCTGACTGAGACATATCCCTGTTATCTCCATCCTCTGGCAATAATGGTTGTGCATCACTAATTTCATCCAACTGATGTGTAAATAACTCCTCTGAGGGATCAAGTGAAGCGGCTGTGGTGGCTGTGGTGGTAGTGGTGGAGGTGGCGGCGGGCGGGAGAGTGGTAACTTGAGAGCAGGTGACCAAAGCTGAGCTGGAGGAGGATGGTGTGTCAAGGTTCTTAGCGGAAGCTGTTGAAGATAGGGTGTCCTGAGTAAGCCAGTCAACTATTTTCTCCGAATTTTTTGGGTTCAGGGTACGTGGCCTCTGAACACTGGGCATTATTCCAGGGCCAGTGGAAATCACAGCACCACGAACACGACGGCCCCTGCGGCGTGGCCTGCCTCTGCCTGTCATTTTTTATTAGATAAGTGTTACTATGCATGCAAGGTACTGTGCCACCCTATATATGTGGTGGGCAGTAGGCACAGTACAGTCTGTGTGGGCCTGACACATACTGGCTTGCAACTGTGATTATATCACAGAAAAATATAAAAACATATTTTTATTTATCTGCAAGGTATTTGTGAGTGAGTGACACCCTGTAACGGTATAAGTGGAGGCCTAGCCACTAGCCAGTGGCCACAATACAGTCTGTGTAGGCCTGACACACACGGGCTTGCAAATGGGATTATATCACAGAAAAATATTAAATAGAATTTTTATTTATCTGCAAGGTATTTGTGAGTGAGAGATCACAGCACCACGAACACGACAGCCCCTGCGGCGTGGCCTGCCTCTGCCTGTCATTTTTTATTAGATAAGTGTTACTATGCGTGCAAGGTACTGTGCCACCCTATATATGTGATGGGCAGTGGGCACAGTACAGTCTGTGTGGGCCTGACACACACTGGCTTGCAACTGTGATTATATCACAGAAAAATATTAAATAGAATTTTTATTTATCTGCGAGGTATTTGTGAGTGACACCCTGTAACGGTATAAGTGGAGGCCTAGCCACTAGCCAGTGGCCACAATACAGTCTGTGTGGGCCTGACACACACTGGTTTGCAACTGTGATTATATCACAGAAAAAGATTAAATAGAATTTTGTTTTATCTGCGAGGTATTTATGAGTGAGTGACACCCTGTAACAGTATAAGTGGAGGCCTAGCCACTAGCCAGTGGCCACAATACAGTCTGTGTGGGCCTGACACACACTGGCTTGCAACTGTGATTATATCACAGAAAAAATATTAAATATAATTTTTTTTTATCTGCGAGGTATTTGTGAGTGAGTGACACCCTGTAACGGTATAAGTGGAGGCCTAGCCACTAACCAGTGGCCACAGTACAGTCTGTGAGGGCCTGACACACACTGACTTGCAACTGTGATTAGATCACAGAAAAATATTAAATAGAATTTTTATTTATCTGCGAGGTATTTGTGAGTGACACCCTGTAACGGTATAAGTGGAGGCCTAGCCACTAGCCAGTGGCCACAATACAGTCTGTGTGGGCCTGACACACACGGGCTTGCAAATGTGATTATATCACAGAAAAATATTAAATTGAATTTTTATTTATCTGCGAGGTATTTGTGAGTGAGTGACACCCTGTAACATGATATACCTGCCCTGACCGTGCTTTGCAGACCAGGTATCAGTGGTCAGATGGACCCTTTCCCCAACACTGTGTGCCAGACATGCCATGACTTCCTTTTCCACAATAGAGTACAGATTGGGGATTGCCTTTTGTGAAAAGAAATTTCGGCCGGGTACCTTCCACTGCGGTGTCCCAAAAGCTACAAATTTTTTTAAGGCCTCAGACTCCACCAGCTTGTATGGTAAAAGCTGGCGGGCTAAGATTTCCGACAAGCCAGCTGTCAGACGCCGGGCAAGGGGGTGACTCTGTGACATTGGCTTCTTACGCTCAAACATTTCCTTGACAGACACCTGACTGTGGGCAGATGAGCAGGAGCTGCTGAAGGTGAGAGGCAGAGTGGCAGATGGTTGAAAGGGGGCAAGGAGGACAGCAGTGGTTGACGTTGTACCAAGGTGGGTGTTGGACTTCCCACGACTCAGTTTCTTTGTTTCTTTTGGCACAGGTTGCAAATGGCATCGCTGTTATCAGAGGCAGGCACACAAAAAAAATTCCACACTGCTGAGCTTTGCAATGATGGCATTCTGGTGGTGGCAACAGCATGCGTTGATTGGCGTGCTGTCTGGCTGACCCCAGGTGCCGATACATGCTGTCTGACTGTGCCACTAGCTCCTTGCGACAACCTCCCCCTGCTTCCAACTCGTCTCCTCCTCCTCTCTGTCTCCCCATCTGAACTTTCCCCCTGTTCTTCTTCTCTTCGAGTGGGCACCCACTTGACATCCACGGACACATCGTCATCATCAACCGCTTCTTTTGTATCTGACAACTCAGCAAAGGAAGCAGCAGCGGGTACAACATCATCATCATCAGACCGTACGTCTATGTGTGTAATGCTGCCTGACTGAGACATATCGCTGTTATCTACATCCTGTGGCAATAATGGTTGCGCATCACTCATTTCATCCAACTGATGTGTAAATAACTCCTCTGACAGATCAAGTGAAGCGGCTGTGCTGCTAGTGTTGGTGGTGGCGGCAGGCGGGCGAGTGGTAACTTAAGAGGTGTAATATAAAAAGAATGAATAGAATGAATATATTATATTTATATTACAATTGTCTTTTGGTGATCGGGGTACGACATCTGTTTGGTGCACCTTGCCATCGTGAACCAGGGGTGAGCCGTCCTTTATCCTATCCATATATTTATTGTACCTTAAGAGGTGCCCGAAGCTGAGCTGGAGGAGGATAGTGCGTCAAGGTTCCGAGCGGAAGCTGTAGAAGATTGGGTGTCCTGTGTTAGCCAGTCAACTATGTCCCCAAAACTTTTCGAGTTCAGGATACGTGGCCTCTGAACACTGGGCATTATTCTAGGGCCAAAGGAAATCAGAGCACCACGACCACGACAGCCCCTGCAGTGTGGCCTGCCTCTGCCTGTCATTTTTTTTTTTCATTAGTTGTACTATGTGTGCAAGCTACTGTGACACCAGATATGAGTGGTGCAACTGGGCACTGGCAGTAGTGGGCACAGTACACGCTGTAGGCCTGGCACACACGCTTGCAGGCAACTGCAATTAGATTACAGGGAAAAATTAGTTTTATTTTTTTAAATGCAAGCTACTGTGACACCAGATATGAGTGGTGGCACTGGGCACTGGCAGTAGTGGGCACAGTACACGCTGTAGGCCTGAAACACACGCTTGCAGGCAACTGCAATTAGATTACAGTGAAAAATTTGTTTTATTTTTTAAATGCAAGCTACTGTGACACCAGATATGAGTGGTGGCACTGGGCAGTGGCAGTAGGGTGCACAGTGCACGCTGTAGGCCTGACACACCCGCTTGCAGGCAACTGCAATTAGATTACAATGAAAATGTTATTTTATTTTTTAAATGCAAGCTACTGTGACACCAGATATGAGTGGTGCAACTGGGCACTGGCAGTAGTGGGCACAGTACACGCTGTAGGCCTGACACACACGCTTGGAGGCAACTGCAATTATACTACAGTGAAAAAATATATATATTTTTTTAAATGCAAGCTACTGTGACACCAGATATTAGTGGTGGCACTGGGCACTGGCAGTAGTGGGCACAGTACACGCTGTAGGCCTGACACACACGCTTGCAGGCAACTGCAATTAGATTACAGTGAATTTTTTTTTTCTATTTTTAAATGCAAGCTACTGTGACACCAGATATGAGTGGTGCAACTGGGCACTGGCAGTAGTGGGCACAGTACACGCTGTAGGCCTGACACACATGCTTGCAGGCAACTGCAATTATATTACAGTGAAAAATTTGTTTTATTTTTTTAAATGCAAGCTACTGTGACACCAGATATGAGTGGTGGAACTGGGCACTGGCAGTAGTGGGCACAGTACACGCTGTAGGCCTGACACACACGCTTGCAGGCAACTGCAATTATATTACAGTGAAAAAATTGTTTTATTTTTTTAAATGCAAGTTACTGTGACACCAGATATGAGTGGTGCAACTGGGCACTGGCAGTAGTGGGCACAGTACACGCTGTAGGCCTGACACACACGCTTGCAGGCAACTGCAATTATATTAAAGTGAAAAATTTGTTACATTTTTATAAATGCAAGCTACTGTGACACCAGATATGAGTGGTGGCACTGGGCACTGGCAGTAGTGGGCACAGTACACGCTGTAGGCCTGACACACACGCTTGCAGGCAACTGCAATTATATTACAGTGAAATTTTTTTTTTTTTTTAAATGCAAGCTACTGTGACACGAGATATTAGTGGTGGCACTGGCAGTAGTGGGCACAGTACACGCTGTAGGCCTGACACACACGCTTGCAGGCAACTGCAATTATATTACAGTGAATTTTTATTTTATTTTTTTAAATGCAAGCTACTGTGACACCAGATATGAGTGGTGGCACTGGGCACTGGCAATAGTGGGCACAGTACACACTGTAGGCCTGACACACACGCTTGCAGGCAACTGCAATTATATTACAGTGATTAAAAATAAATAAAAATTAATGCAAGCTACTGTGACACCAGATATGAGTGGTGCAACTGGGCACTGGCAGTAGTGGGTACAGTACACGCTGTAGGCCTGACACACACGCTTGCAGGCAACTGAAATTATATTACAGTGAAAAAATAGTTTTTTATTTTTAAATGCAAGCTACTGTGACACCAGATATGAGTGGTGCAACTGGGCACTGACAGTAGTGGGCACAGTACACGCTGTAGGCCTGACACACGCTTGCAGGCAACTGCAGTTATATTACAGTGAAAAATTTGTTTTGTTTTTATAAATGCAGGCTACTGTGACACCAGATATGAGTGGTGGCACGGGGCACTGGTAGTAGTGGGCACAGCACACGCTGTAGGCCTGACACACACGCTTGAAGGCAACTGCAATTAGATTACAGTGAAAAAATTGTATATTTTTTTTAAATGCAAGCTACTGTGACACCAGATATTAGTGGTGGCACTGGGCACTGGCAGTAGTGGGCACAGTACACGCTGTAGGCCTGACACACACACTTGCAGGCAACTACTATTATATTACAGTGAAATTTTTTTTTTAATACAAGCTACTGTGATACCAGATCTGAGTGGTGGCACTGGGCACTGGCAGTAGTGGGCACAGTACACGCTGTAGGCCTGACACACACGCTTGCAGGCAACTGCAATTAGATTACAGGGAAATTTATTTATTTTTTTTTTTTAAATGCAAGCTACTGTGACACCAGACATTAGTGGTGGCACTGGGCACTGGCAGTAGTGGGCACAGTACATGCTGTAGGCCTGACACACACGCTTGCAGGCAACTACAATTATATTACAGTGCAAAATGTTTTTTTATTTTTAAATGCAAGCTACTGTGACACCAGATATTAGTGGTGGCACTGGGCACTGGCAGTAGTGGTCACAGTACACGCTGTAGGCCTGACACACACGCTTGCAGGCAACTGCAATTATATTACAGTGAAAAATGTGTTTTACTTTTTTAAATGCAAGCTACTGTGACACCAGATATGAGTGGTGGCACTGGGCACTGGCAGTAGTGGGCACAGTACACGCTGTAGGCCTGACACACACGCTTGCAGGCAACTACAATTATATTACAGTGCAAAATGTTTTTTTTTTTTTTTTTAAATGCAAGCTACTGTGACACCAGATATGAGTGGTGGCACTGGGCACTGGCAGTAGTGGGAGCAGTACACGCTGTAGGCCTGACACACATGCTTGCAGGCAACTTCTATTATATTACAGTGAACAATTTGTATTATTTTTTTAAATGCAAGCTACTGTGACACCAGATATGAGTGGTGCAACTGGGCACTGGAAGTAGTGTGCACAGTACACCCTGTAGCCTGACACACGCTTGCAGGCAACTGCAATTAGATTACAGTGAAATTTTTATTTTTATTTTTTAAATGCAAGTCTACTGTGACACCAGATATGAGTGGTGCAACTGGGCACTGGCAGTAGTGGGCACAGTACACGCTGTAGGCCTGAACCCACGCTTGTAGGCAACTGCAATTAGATTACCGGGAAATGATATATTTTTTTTTTAAATGCAAGCTACTGTGACACCAGATATGAGTGTTGGACTGGGCACTGGCCAGTAGTGGCACAGTACACCGCTGTGGGCCTGACACACACGCTGGCAGGGAACTTCAATTAGATTACAGAGAAGAAAAAAAGCAGACTGATGTACTAGCCCTAAAAAGGTCTTTTTGGGGTGCTGTCAGGACGCTGTATTACAGCAGATCAGATGAGTCTTTGAGGACTGAAGTGGACACTGAATACACTGGCGTAGCTATCAATTTCCCTATTAAATCAGCAGCAGCTGCACTGTCCCTCCTCTCACTAACAATGCAGCTTCTGAATGAATCTAAGATGGATGCTGTCCTTGCTTTTTGATAGAAGGTGAGAGAGTCTAGGAGGGAGGGTATGCTGCTGATTGGCTGGAATGTGTCTGTTGACTGTGGGGTACAGGGTCAAAGTTTGCTCAATGATGACATATAGAGGGCGGACCGAACATCGCATATGTTCGCCCGCCGCGGCGAACGCGAACAAGCGATGTTCGCCGGCGAATAGTTTGGGACATCTCTACTAAGCAGCCGTGTTATTGGAATGAGTACACTTTCCGTTAACGAGTATCTATTGGAGGTCAAGTCATGGCCATCATGGTGAGTATTGTGTTGACCACACTCTTGGCTACTGAAACAGGTACTTGTAGGTGAGAACTTGCTGCCGCTTTGATGGACTCTAGATAACTTCTAGGCGATCGCACGTCCTTTGTTGGCAACGATCCATTTGGATGTCTGCCCTATCAACTTTGGAGCAATTTTCAACAAGGACCTTCTGGTATAGCACAGTTTTGCTTGTCCTCTTTGTAGCGGGGGTCGAGAAGAGTGACAACCAGTAATCCGTGTTATCTAAAATGCTTATAGACGCGAGGGTCGTGGGAAAAGGCAGCCTAACATGAAGTCAGCCATGTGTGCCAGAGTACCAACAGCAAGACGTAGATGTCAACATCAGGGTTGCTCTCCATCTCCTCCTCCTTCTCCTACTCTTCTGCCCATCCATGCTGAACAGACTGAAATAAAGTTCCATGGGTACTACCCTCTGTCGGAGAGGCAACTGTCTCCAGCTCCTCCTCCTCCTCTTCATGGTCCAATTCGCGCTGAGAATATGAAGTGTGGTGGGTCTGGCTATCACCTGTGTAATGTCCTCCCCCATTTCCTGCCACATTCAGAGCATCATTCTTAATTGCGAGCAGTGATTGTTTAGGGGACACAGCAGTAGAATGGTTACACTGATAATAGCGTTATCGCCACTAACTATCTGTGTGTATTCATCAATGTTTTTTTAAACTCACGAGATGTATAACATCAATGCCCACTCCTCGCTTGTGAATAGTGGCAGATAACTCGAAAGGCGACAACAATGTTGCAGCTGGTATTTCACAACTGCCCTCTGCTGCTCACAAAGCCTGGCCAACATGTGGACCGTTAGAGTTCCAGTGTGTGCTTACGTCGCACAACTGTCGGTGAGCTGGAAGCTGCAGAAACGCTGCTGCTGGCATTGACAAACCGGCTAAAGCTGTGGAACTACTTGCGGAAATGGGCACACACATGGCGCGGCCTTCACTAGTAGCTCTGGCAAATTGGGGTAGGTTTTGATAAACCACTGAATCACAAAATTTAAGATGTGGGCTAGAAATAGGATGTGTTTCAGGTTGCCGAGCTCCAAAGCCACCACCAAGTTACGGCCATTGTCAGATACAACCATGCCTGGTTATGGGTTAAGTGGTGAGAGCCACAGCTCGGTCTGGTCCCTTATAAACTGCCACAGCTCTGCGACGGTGTGCTGTTTTCCCCCTAACCTGATCAACTTCAGCTCAGCCTGTTGACGCTTACCCACAGCAGTGCTACACTGCTTCCAGCTAGTGACTGATGACTGACTGCTGCTGGTGGAAGTGGAGGAGGAGCAGCGGAGGAGGAGAAGTGGTGGTTAGAGCCAGTAGCATAGCTGCTGGTGGAGACCCTGATGGACATAGGGATCGCAATCCAGGGTGTGGATAGAACCTGTGCCATCCCAGGGTACTACTCACTCCCGACCTCCACAACATTCACCCAGTGTGCGGTCAGGGAATTGTAGGCATCCTGGCCACCAGCACCTTTTCCATGTGTCCGTGGTAAGTGGACATTCCCAGTAACTGCGTTGGTCAGGGCACGGGTGATGTTCTGGGACACATGCTGGTGTAAGGCGGGCACGGCACACTGTGAAAAATAGTGGCGGCTGGGGACTGCATACCGAGGGAGGGCTGCCGACATCAGGCTGCGGAAAGCCTCAGTGTCCACAAGCCTAAATGGCAATGTTTTCAAGGGCCAGTAATTTCAAAAAGTTGCGTATTTAGTGCTATGGCCTGTGGTTGGGTGGGTATTTGCGCTTGCGTTCAAATGACTGTGTTATGGACATTTGGATGCGCGCTGGGACAGGGAAGTGGATGTTGTTGCTGATGGTTCATGCAAAGGTCCAGGTGCAGGGCGAGGGGCATCCGGGCCTGCACCTTCGACAGGGAATTGGCCAACAGTGCGTAACACAGAGGAAGAGGAGGCAGTGGTGTGACTCACAGACCCAGATTCTGGACCCAGGCGTTAGGCCCACTTATTAGGGTGCTTGAATGCCATGTGGTGGATCATGCTGGTGGTGGTGAGGTTGCTAGTCTTCACGCCCCGGGTTATTTTGCTACTGCACAGGTTGAAAAACTACCACTCTGCTTTGTCATCTACACTTTCCTCAAAAAAGCGCCATACTGCGGAACACCTACCACTTGGGAGGTAGATTTTACGCATAGGGGTGTTCGGTGTAATGGATGCGGGCCTGTTTGGTGTGGGCTGACTTTCTACCTTTTGCAACCCCACTGCCTCTTCCAGCCTGTTGCGTGCTGCGGATCCCTCCCCCTCTGTACTGCTGTCCTTATTCGGCTTTTCACCTTCCATGTTGGGTAAGTGACCCTCATCGTCAACCACCTCCTTTCCACTTCCTCACTCTGTTCATCCTCCTGACTTGACCTAACCACAACCTCAGTGATTGACAACTGTGTCTCATCATCATCCACCTCGTTAACAAATGATTGCCATTCACCACGTCATCTTTTTTAGACTGTAAAGGCTTAAGAGGTTGGGAATCAGGGCACAATATCTCAGGTCCCTCTTCAAGCGTGCTGGGCGTGAGGGCCAAATGTAATAGTGGTGCTGGTAAAGAGTTCCTCGGAATATTCGAGTGTGGGATCACTCGTTTTGCAAGCCTTTCCATGGTGGGAGGAAGGATCAATAGAGTGAGGATTCGGTTGACCAGACTCTTGGCTACAGAGACTGGACTTGGTGGAAGAGAGGGTGGTGCTTAACCGACTGGAAGCATTATCTTCAGCAATCCAACTGACCAACTGTTCACACTGGTCCGACTTGGACAGTGTTGTCCTGCGCCGCCCAACTAAGTTGGACATGAAGCTGGGTACGGTGGATGTTTTTTTTGTTCCTGGTGCACTGGCAGCAGGCACAGTTTCATTGCGCCTAGGGCCATGGCCTCTGCGTGCACCATCAGCATCACACCCACCTTCCCCGACCCTTAGTGCTCTCCTTCTTCATATTAATGGTTTTGTCACTATATGTGGCGCAGATGTTTTACAGTCGCTAAAGACACAGTTTTCAGATGCAGGACAGTATATGTCACAGAAACTTACGGAATATGGATACTATATTAGGCCCAGATTAGTTAAATTTGCCTAAAGAAACAGTTTTCGGATGGCGTACTGTAATATGTCACAGAAAACAACACACTATGGACAATAGATTAGGCCTAGATTAGTTAAATTTACGCTAAAGAAACCGTTTTCGGATGGAGTACTGTATATGTCACAGATGTGTATTACATGCACACACTACAGAGACAGTAGATGAGGGCTGGCCCCTGATTATTAAAATTTACGCTAAAGAAACAGTTTTCGGATGGCGTACTGTATATGTCACATAAAGCCACACACTATGGACACTAGATTAAGCCCAGATTAGTTAAATTTTCCTAAGGAAACCGTTTTCAGATGGCGTACTGTCACAGAAAACCACACTATGGACCGTAGATAAGGCCAGATATTGGAATTTATGCTAAAGAAACAGTTTTCTGATGGCGTACTGTATATGTCACAAATATGTATTACACGCACACACTACAGAGACAGTAAATGAGTGTTCGCCCCTGATTATTTAACTTTACACTAAAGAAACAGTTTTCGGATAGCCTACTGTATATGTCACGAATGTGTATTAAACTCACACTATAATCAATACATTTGGCGCTGATTATTTGATTTACCTTAAAAGAAACAGTCTGATGATGTACAGTATATGTCACTAATGGGTATTTAAGAAAAATATCTTGCTGCTGTCAAACACACACACAGTAGTCCTTAAAAGGACTTTGGGGTCTTTGAAAAGCTTTTGGTAGTAAAAACAGCAAATTTCTCTCCCTGCACTATCTGTCCCTTCCTCAGCACGGATGTCCCTGAGACTGATCAATTTAGCGCAGGCTAAAATATCTTGCTGCTCTTAAAACACACACACAGTAGTCCTTAAAAGGACTTTTGGGTCTTTGAAAAGCTTTCTTAGAATAATAACTGAATTTTGCTCCCTACACTGCCTTTCCCTTCCTACGCTGTGCTCTCCCTGACTATGACTGATCCAAGCACGTGTCTCGGGTGCTATATCACACCCGATGACGCGTTCCGGCCAGCCAATCACTGTAATGCCAGCAGCCAACAGTGTGTGATATTACCTGATTCTCTACGAGAGGCTCTGATAACTTTGATTCTGAAAATAGGGAAAAGCCCAAAAAACTTGACACAATTTGTCCGATATCCCTAATAAATACAGATAAAACTTTTGGCGAAGTTTCTAGCTACCAGATTGAAAGAGGTGATATCCACGGTAATTCATGGTGATCAAACAGGCTTTATGCCAGGTAAATCTATATCTGATAATATTAGAAGGTGTAATATAAATATGCCAATAAAAGGTGTTTATATGGTGTCACAAGATTAGTGGTCTCACTGGATGCGAGCAAGGCTTTTGACACAGTAGAATGGCCTTTTATAGTAGCCACTTAAAGAAATTGGGCTCTGGGAATAACTTCATAGCTTGGATTGAGCTTTGTACACAGACATAAAAGCAAGAATTGCAGTAAACGCGAGAGATATGAGATTTGATATTAAAGAGAACCTTTCACCTATTATGACATTGAGAACTAACTATACAGACATGGAGAGCGGCGCCCGGGATCTCACTGCACTTTCTATTATCCTGGGCGCCGCTCCGTTCTCCCCGTTATGCCCTCCGGTATCTTCGGTCACAAAGTTATGGTAGGCGGAGATTTCAGTCACTAAGTTATGGTAGGCGGAGTCTGCCCTTGTTCTGCTGTAGTGCTTGGCCCAATCACAGCGCAGAGCTCACAGCCTGGGAGAAAATAACCTCCCAGGCTGTGAGCTCTGCGCTGCGATTGGCCAGCGCTACAGCAGACCAAGGGCAGACTCCGCCTACTATAACTTACTGAGCGAAGATACCGGAGGGCAGAACGGGAGTGAGGACGGGAACGGGAGCGGGCCCAGGGATAATAGTAAGTGCAGTGAGATCCCTGGGCGCCGCTCTACATGTTTGTATACTTAGTTCACAATGTCATAATAGTGAAAGGTCCTCTTTAAGAGGGGGGGTAAGAAAAGGGTATCCATTATCCCCGCTTTTTTTCGCTATTGTAGTGGAACCCCTTGCTGCCCTGATAAGACAGGATTCAGCACGAGGAAAAAAATTTCCCTGTTTGCGGACGACTTGATGTTGTTTTTAGGGTCTCACTACTCCTTGCTCCGAGTAATTGCGACCTTATGGGACCGAGTTATGGGAAGGTGGCCGGCTTGTCCATTAATTGGAACAAATCAGCCTGTATTAGTTTGACCCAATTGGGAATTTTATTTCTGGTCGCTTGAAGATTATAAAAGAGGGAGAGAGTCTGCAGTATCTGAGAATACAGATATCATCCAACCCTCAAGACCTATAAAAACAAAAACGTAGTCCCTACAATAGCGAAAATTAGATATAAGACACGTAAATGTGGGAAAAATTACCCTAGTCTATGTCTGGTAGAATTTTGTTGATTAGGATTTGTCTACTTCCAATGATAAACCACATTTTATGGAACTCCCCAAATGAAATCCCTAAAAAATACTATCAGATAATACAGAGTCCCTTGATGAGATTTAATTTGGAGGGGTAGAAGGACAAGAATGCAATTACAATTATTACAGCTGCCAGTGGGAGAAGGTGGTCTGGCAATTCCTGAATTACAAGCATATGCTTTGGCAGGACAGATCAAAAACTGTTTGGACTGGAGTAAATCCCAACTTTATAATTCAGTTTTAAACTGCCTATATAAAAATGTTACCTCTACTGGAATATGCCAGATACCTAGAAGCTGGTATCCATCTGCATACCCATTTTAATAGTCCCCTACTATGCATAAAACATTAGCAAACAATTGACAATTATGGAATTAGATAGACTACTACGATGACACGTTGCTTTGGGGAAACTATTATTTAAAATAACTATTAGTTATTGATAAGAGGTTCTGGCAGAAACACGGAATTAGCACACTTGGCCAGATATGGGGAAATGGAGAAATAATGGGGTTTGAAGACCTTAAATGCAAAATAGTCTCATAGATAAAGTCTGGCTCCATTATTCTCAACTTAGAGCGGCTCTTATTTCAGAGACATGCAAGATACATTTGCATAGGGGAAAAGAGGAGCTATCACTGAACAAAAACCTCTAAAATGTAGCTTTTATTTATATGCAGATAAAATAATAAAAAAAAACCAAGCTTATATCTATTAAAGGTAAATATGATGACCTATATCTGATGCCCAGCACTAGAGATGTCGCGAACATAAAATTTCAGTTTGCGAACCGCGAAGCGAATTTCTGCAATGTTCGCGAACGGGCGAACCGGGCGAACCGCCATAGACTTCAATAGGCAGGCGAATTTTAAAACCCACAGGGACTCTTTCTAGCCACAGTAGTGATGGAAAAGTTGTTTTTCAAGGGGACTAACACCTGGACTGTGGCATGCCGGAGGGGGATCCATGGCAAAACTCCCATGGAAAATTACATAGTTGACGCAGAGTTGGATTTTAATCCATAAAGGCTTAAATCACCTAAATCCAAAATGTTTTTGAACAATGTGGTTTAAAACATCCAGTGTGTGTATACGATCAGGTATGTTGTTGTATCGTTCAGGTTAGTGTAAGGGTTACGCCCGCTTCACAGACATTGACAGACCAAACTCCCCATTTATGCCACCGCAAACAGTCCATTTGCCCAAACCGCAAACTCTCCATTTGTTCAAGGTTGGATACCAAGCTAATCATGTCCCGTTGATGTCATTGAAGGTTTCTTCCTCCACCCAGCCACGTACAACACCAAGGGTCCCCGAAAGGTGAATTGAATATGATTTTTCGAACGGGGAGATGGTTAAAAAAATGCTGGCTCCCTCCCCTTTGTTTGAATCCACGCCACGGTCACTGCGTCTGCGCCGTGCAATTTACTCTCACACCCGATATGAGTGGTATTTTCTGTAGTTCTTCTTCTCATCAGTTTAATCCCTGTTATGTCCCAAACTGCGGTCCATTTATTAAATTGATTTTTCGAACGGGCAGATGTTTAAAAAACGCTGGCTCCCTCTCCTTTGTTTGAATCCATGCCTACGGTCACTGCGTCTGCGCCGTTGCAATTTACTGTCACACCGTTATGAGTGCTATTTTCTGTAGTACTATTCTCATCAGTTTATTCTCTGTTACGTCCATATCAGGGATTGCCTTTTTGTGAAAAAAAATTTAGGCCGGGTACCTTCGACTGCCTTCACAGTGACAGACCAAACTCTGATACACCAAACTGAATTGATTTTAGGAACCGGGAGATGGAAAAAGCACCTTGGTCGGTCCTCTTACTCCCAGTTGGGGCACTGCACGTCACGGAGCTATGTGCTGTGACACCCTATATGAGTGGTGTCTTAACTAGTACTATTCCTATCAGTTTATCCCTGTTACGTCCCTATCCGGGGATGGTGTCGAATATACGAACCATTACAACATCCTGAAATAATTTAGTTCTGAGCTGTGTAACTTGCTTTGTATTGGAATTGATGGGGATTTTTTAAATTGCATTATTTCTATAAACTATTAAGAGACTTTATTATGATTTTTTATTTTATGTATTAATAACCCATACAACTTAAAAAAAAAAAAAGAAAGAAAAAGAAATTAATGTTTTTTCTATGAAAAATTTATCCAGCCGATCGCTTTTAGTCTGATTCATAATGAAGCAACGGCCTTTTCATCTGGGGTGTGGCAACATTGCCAACACACCTCATAGAGGTGATTATCGCTTCATTGTGATACGCAAGCCCCTTCACCACGACAAGGTAACGATCACGAAGGGGAATTGACACATGTATGTGCCTTTTTTTTGTTTTGTTTTTGCAGCCACAGTTGCAGCACCAGAGGCCAGAAAAATTAGGCATGTACACATGCCTGAAAAATAATGGTATTGGTGCAGCCGCTGTTGTAGCAGCGGCGAAAAATTGATGTTTTCCAGGCAGAAAGGTGACTAAACATTGCGGCTTATACCCTAGTTGGTGGCGGAGAATTCACGAAAGTCATCCGGTATGCAGACATTAAATACAGCAGCGTGGGGACCATTTTGAGGCCAAGGCATGTCATCAGGCTTTTGTTAGTCAAACGTATCCCCCACTGTCAGTCCCTTCGGGATCCATGCCTCATTCATCTTAATAAGGTGAGATAATCAACAATTTTTTGACCGAGGCGACTTCTCTTGTCAGTGACAATGAATCCTGCTGCACTGAAGGTCCTTTCTGACAGGACACTTGAAGCGGGGCAGGCCAGAAGTTCTATCGCAAACTGGGATAGTTCAGGCCACAGGTCAAGCCTGCACACACAGGTAGTCAGGGGTTCATCGCTCCTCAGAGTGTCGATATCTGCAGTTAAGGCGAGGTTGTCCTGCTACCTGTCGGTCGAGTCGTTCTCTAAGGCTGGATCCCAAAAGGGCTGTGGCGATGTGTAGGACTGAAAAAGCTCTGCATGTCCTCCATCAACAACACGTCTGTAAAGCGTCCTGTCCTTGCTGGCGTGGTCGTGGGAGGAGGAGGATTAATTTCACCTCTTGCCCTGTTAGATTTCTGTTGTGCTGTGACATCTAGCATATTTTTTAGTTTGGTTTTGAACTGCTGCATCCTTTCTGACTTTCGGTAATTTGGTAACATTTCCGCCACTTTCTGCTTATACCGGGGGTCTAGTAGCGTGGCCACCCAGTACAGGTCGTTCTCCTTTATCCTTTTTATACGAGGGTCCCTCAACAGACATGATAGCATGAAAGACCCCATTTGCACAAGGTTGGATGACGAGCTACTCATTTCCCGTTCCTCGTACTCACTGATGTCATTGACGGTCTGTTCTTCCCCCCAGCCACGTACAACACCACGGGTCCCAGATAGGTGACAACAACGAGCACCCTGGGATGCCTGCTGTGGTTGGTCTTCCTCCTCCTCAAAGCCACATTCCTCCTCTGACTCCTATTCCTCATACACCTCTTCCAGCGTTGCCGCAGGTCCGGCAAGCGATGATGACAAGGCTGTTTCTGGTGGTGATGGTGACCACAACTCTTCCTCTTTACGCTCATCTACAGCATGATCCAGCACTCTTCGCAGGGCACAATCCAGGAAGAAAACAAATGGGATGAGGTCGCTGATGGTGCCTTCGGTGCGACTGACTAGGTTTGTCACCTCCTCAAAAGGACGCATGAGCCTACAGGCATTGCGCATGAGCTTCCAGTAACGTGGCAAAAAAATTCCCAGCTCCGCAGAGGCTGTCCTAGCACCCCGGTCATACAAATGGCTCGCTTTTTCCTTGTTGGAGCAGGCGGTCGAACATTAGGAGTGTTGAATTCCAACGTGTGGGGCTGTCGCAAATCAAGCGCCTCACTGGCATGTTGTTTCGGCGCTGAATGTCTGAAAAGTGCGCCATGGCCGTGTAGGAATGCCTGAAATGGCCACACACCTTCCTGGCCTGCTTGAGGACGTCCTGTAAGCCTGGGTACTTAGACACAAAGCGTTGTACGATGAGATTCAACACATGTGCCATGCATGGCGGACAGAAGTGCTGGTCCGGTGTGGCTCTCTGCTTTCAGGCAAGTCAACCCCAAGACAGCGTGACACTGTCGTATCCGGGATGTGGAATAGCCCCTGGGGAGCTGGGGGGATTCAGTTGATGTGCAGCCAGATGCCGCAGCAGAAGAGGACTCAGCCAAGGAGGTTATCGAAGAGGATGGAGTAGGAGGAGTAGAGGAGGTGGCAGTAGGCCTGCCTGCAAGTCATGGCGGTGTCACCAACTCCGCTGCAGAGCACGCATTCCATGCTTGGCAGCCGTCAGCAGGTTGACCCAATGCGCAGTGTAGGTGATATACCTGCCCTGACCGTGCTTTGCAGACCAGGTATCAGTGGTCAGATGGACTCTTGCCCCAACACTGTATGCCAGAGATGCCATGACTTCCTTTTCAATCACTGAGTAGAGGTTTGGGATTGCCTTTTTTGAAAAAAAAATTTGTCCGGGTACCTTCCACTGTGATGTCCCAGTAGCGACAAATTTTTTGAAGGCCTCAGACTCCACCAGCTGGTATGGTAAAAGCTGGCGAGCTAAGAGTTCCGTCAAGCCAGCTGTCAGACGCCGGGCAAGGGGGTGACTCTGTGACATGGCTTCCTACGCTCAAACATTTCCTTTACAGACAACTGACTGTGGGCAGATGAGATGGAACTGCTGAAGGTGAGAGGCGAGTGGCGGGTGGTTGAAAGGGGGCAAGGAGGACAGCAGTGGTTGACGTGGCTGAAGATGCTGGACCAGGAGGAGGATGGTGCTTTGAGGCTTGTGTGCTGCTTCTACTCGTCATCATGTGTTGATCCCATAGGCGTTTGTGATGTGCGATCATGTGCCTTCGCAAAGCAGTTGTACCTAGGTGGGTGTTGGATTTCCCACGACTCTGTTTATTTTGGCACAGGTTGCAAATGGCATCGCTGTTGTCAGAGGCAGACACACAAAAATAATGCCACACTGGTGAGCTTTGCAATGATGGCATTCTGGTGGTGGCAACAGCATGCGTTGATTGGCGTGCTGTCTGGCTGACCCCGGGTGCCGATACATGCTGTCTGACTGTGCCACTAGCTCCTTGCGACGACCTCTCCCTGCTTCCATTTCGTCTCCTCCTCCCTCTGAACACTGGGCATTATTCCAGGGGCAGTGGAAATCACAGCACCACGACGGCCCCTGCGGCGTGGCCTGCCTCTGCCTGTCATCCCTGTAATGGTATGAGTGGAGGCCTAGCCAGTGGCCACAATACAGTCTGTGTGGGCCTGACACACAGAAAAAGATTAAATATAATTTTTTTTTATCTGCGAGGTATTTGTGAGTGAGTGACACCCTGTAACGGTATAAGTGGAGGCCTAGCCGCTAGCCAGTGGCCACAATACAGTGTGTGTGGGCCTGACACACACGGGCTTGCAAATGTGATTATATCATAGAAAAATATTAAATAAATTTTTTTTTATCTGAAAATTATTTGAGTGAGTGACACCCTGTAACGGTATGAGTGGAGGCCTAGCCAGTGGCCACAATACAGTCTGTGTGGGCCTGACACACACTGGCTTTGCAACTGTGATTATATCACAGAAAAAAGATTAAATAGAATTTTTTTTATCTGCCAAAGTATTTTCTGTCACACCCTGTATGAATGGTGTGCCCACAGTACTGTCTGTGACTGAGCCTGCAGCCTTTCACACACAGGCAGGCAACTGCAATATATGTATATATATACATATATATAAAAAAAATAAGCAGACTGATGTACCAGCCCTGAAAAGGGCTTTTTGGGGTGCTGTCAGGACGCTGTCCTTACAGCAGATGAGTCTGTGGACACAGAACACTGCCCTAGCTAACGCTTTCCCTATTAGATCAGCAGCAGCTACACTGTCCCTCCTCTCACTGCAGCTTCCGAATGAATCTAAAATGGATGCTGTCCAGGAGGTGTGAGGGTCTGGGAGGGAGGGTCTGCTGCTGATTGGCTGGAATGTGTCTGCTGACTGTGTGGTACAGGGTCAAAGTTTACTCAATGATGATGTATAGGGGGCGGACCGAACATCGCATATGTTCGCCCGCCGCGGCGAACAAGTTATGTTCGCCGGGAACTATTCGCCGGCAAACTTTTTGGGACATCTCTAGCCAGCACAGGAAAAATATTTCAATAACAGCAAGGAACAGTAACCAGTCTATCATCTGCATATATGATAGACCCTAGCAGGATGCAAAGATGTTATTATTTTATCTGCATATAAATAAAAGTTACATTTTAGGGGTTTTTGTTAGAGCGGCTCTTAGAACAATCTCTGTTAGGGAAAAGAATAGCTACCTCTCGCCCCTCAACAGTCAAGGTAATTTCAAAAATGATAAACGGTAGGAGAAGAATATCAAATATTTATAATATCTTGTCTAAAAAATGAGGGAAAAACAAGGTGTGAAGATCAACATGGGAAAATGGGATGGGAGAGTGGAGCAGATAAATCCTGAAGGGTGGTGTAAAATATTTCAAGTAATAATCAAGACCTCCCAGAATGCAGCACATAGGCTTATACATTTTTTTTTTTGGTACATCGTCTATACTACTCCCCTGCCAAACTTATGAAATATTATAAGAATAAGGTATTTAGATGTCTAAAATGGGGTGAAATTGGAGTTGAAGATGTGCACTTACTGTGGGAGTGCCAATCTCTCCAAAATTTCTGGAATGAAGTACTTAGTCATATTAAGATACATCATAAAGTAGACATCCCTCGAACTTTTAGGGCATGTGTGCTGGGTTTGGTAGAGGATATAGGGGATTCCGGGCAACTATTAATAATAACTAAACTTTTATTTCAGGCTAGGAGATGTATTGTAAGAAAATGAATAGAGAAAACAGCACCAACAATAAACATGTGGTCCAGCCTGGTCAAATGCTCGTTGGCTTGCGAGAGACTACACATAACCACAAATGCTAAAAGGTGGAGGTTTGAGAGTATGTGGGCAGAATGGTTAAAAAACTGATTAAGATGGAAATTGGATTGGGGTGTGAGGGGAGAGAATAGGGAAAGATGAGAGTTTCCCCCTTCTTTTTTTGGGTGTGTGTGGAAGAAAATTATAAACTGTGATGTAGATTTGGTGATTTACAATTTTGAAAAGATAGATGTACTAATTTTATGTGTAGTTATTATATGCGTGTTTGTATTGCAGAAAAGGAAAATAAGAAATAAGAAAAAAAATAAAACAAAAAAAAGACAATAAATGTGGCACTGATTATTTGAATTTACGCAAAAAGACACAGTCTGCGGATGATGTACAGTATATGTCACTAATAGGTATTAAAGAAAAATATCTTGCTGCTGTCAAACACACACACAGTAGTCCTTAAAAGGACTTTTGGGTCTTTAAAAAGCTTTTGGTAGTAAAAAGAGCAAATTTCTCTCCCTGCACTATCTGTCCCTTCCTCAGCACGGATGTCCCTGAAACTGATCAATTTAGTGCAGGTAAAAATATTTTGCTGCTCTAAAACACACACACAAACACATACAGTAGTCCTTAAAAGGACTTTTGGGTCTTTGAAAAGCTTTCTTAGAATAATAACTGAATTTCGCTCCCTACACTGCCTTTCCCTTCCTACCCTTTGCTCTCCCTGACTATGACTGATCCAAGAACGTGACATCAGGTGCTATATAGCACCCAATGACGCGTTTTGGCCAGCCAATCAATGTAATGCCAGCAGCCAACATGGCTACTGGCATTACAGTGATGGCAGTACTTACCTGCACGTTAATTGGCTGCTTAGCAGCCGCAAAACGTGCGGGCAGGAGACTCGAGCATGGCGCTCGAGCACAAACGGTACTCAACCGAGTACTGCCATGTGCCAAGCATAGCGATGCTTGAGCCGAACAGGTATTCGGCCGAGCATGCTTGCTCATCACTAATAATAAGATCTAAGAAAGCCTAATATTATTAAGGAATGGGTGTATTAAAGGTTAATGAAGAGTTGATCTGAGCAGAAATAAGCCAGTATATTAAAGTATATATATATAGAAAGACTAATTAAATGGATACCTGAGATCCAAAAGTTTCAATATAGATAAAAAGCCAGTATAATAGAGATCATCAGGGGATATATCGGTATACATACCAGGAAGATAGGAGTATTATGTGTGTTGGATGGTGTTGCACTGGCTATACTGTGCTTGTCCCGTTATATAGTTGTATTTTGGCGCCCTAAAGAAGTCACGTGGGTGATATATGACATCACCACGTGCGTGTGCATGCGCGAACAGTGGTATGGACTAATGTGTGTATTAGGAGAGGTCACATGATTGACGTGTGACGTCATCATGGGTGCGCGCATGCTCAAACTATCAATAATGGGCAGGGTGGGCTAGTATGTGCCAGTACGTGCCAGTACTCCCGTGCAAAGCCGCTTGTATAAATGTAAGTTAAGTAAGCGGCCGGGGTGTAGTTAAAGCCGTATAATTGACAACATAGTAATGGCATAAAACCAAAATAATGTTATGCATAGAGACAATGACAGAGGTTAGCGAAGCTCCTTGGTTTAGTAGTGCCCAAAAGTAAAAGCAATGTACGAAACATACAGACAAACAAGGTCTAATATGATATGGCGGTATTAGTATGGGAGAAAGGGTAAATATACAGATACAGCACTAGCAATGGGTTAATGGTTATATAAGCATGTGTTAGATATAAAGGGTTATGTATATACACAAAATAAAGTACTAAATAAAGTACTAAATAAGGTACTATGCTTACAAAGTAGTATCACTTAGTCTGTAAAGAAGAAAAGAGGTGACAGTTAAAGGAGAAGAAATCAAAGTGACAAACTGACTAAATTACTATATCAAAATCACAATTGAGTCCCATTGGGTGCAGAGTCTTCAGCTCGTGTATCCAATAGCACTCACGTTGTCTCAACAGAAGTTTGCGGTTGCCACCCCTGCGTGGAGTCAGGATATGCTCCAGGATTTGAAATTTGAGTTGACTAATCTGGTGATTCGTATTGATGAAGTGGTGGGGTATAGGAAGTTCAGACTTCCTACAGCGAATGTCAGACTTATGTTTACTGATGCGGTCTCGCACACATTGGGAAGTTTCACCAACGTATGCGAGACCGCAGGGACACTTTATTAAATACACCACATATAATGTAGCACAGGTGTGGAAATCTTTCAAATAGTATGTTCTGACATGGTGGAGTGCCAGCCAGTTACAACAGTTTGGAGCACCATTTTAGACCATTTAATCCTTACATGCTGTAAGCAATAGCACTTGGGTCATATATGCAGTTACAGAGGGAGCAGACTTACTCTGTCTTCCATCGGCACCCCACAAATGAGAACGCAAGGTGCCAGTGTCAGTGCAGAGAGACCATAGCCTCTATGGCGTAGCCTACTGGTAAATGTCAGTATGCCACTGACATTAAAATACAATGAACTACAGAAATAGTGTATTGTATTTTAGAGGCAATCAAAATATCCCTCTTGTGGGACTATTAAATGGTTGAAAAATACAAAATATTTTAATAAAAAAATAGAATAAAAAATATGTTTTTTTCCCATTAAAAAACACTTTTCAATAAATTTCATGTGAACACACCTAAACTACAAGATATTCCACAAAAATCAAGCCTTTACACAGATCTGTAGAAAGAAAAAGAAAAAAGGTATGGGTCTTGGGAAGCAGCAATATGAAAAAAATTTCTTCATTTTCTATATAAAAAAGGGCTTTTATTGTGATGAAGTAGTAAAACGTAAAAGTAAGCGTACTGACCCAGAGAATAAAGGTATCATGTTACTTATGCCAAAATATTAATGTAATTTATAATGTAAAAATTTAGTTGCAGGATTGCTGTTTTTTTTTCCAATCCTCCTTCCATAAAAGTTAATAAGTAAGTTGTGTACCCCAACATGGCACCATCAAAAACTACAACTTGTCCTGCAAAAAACAATCCACAATACTGCTACATAGATTGAAAAATAAAGATTTATAGCTCTTGGAAGACGAAGATGGAAAAATGAAAAAATAAATAAATTGATAGGTCAGTAAGAACCAAAACAGGCTAGTCTTTAACCCTTAGAGGAACATGGTGTTTTATTTTATTTTTTTCAGCCCCGCCTTCACAGTGCTATTACTTTTTAATTTTCAGAGATGAGCGCATTGAAGTTGACGAAGTGGAATTCGATCCGAATTTCTAGAAAAATTAGATTTGCACCAAATCCAAATTTCCTCACGCTTTGTGGTACCGAATCCAAATTTTTTCCTAAAATGGCTGCTGCTCATGTTAGCAACAAAAAAATGGATGGTGTAGCAGCACTCAGGGTATACCGGCCTTAATGTGGTGGTGCACGCGGTGTTGAACGTCAGTCCGTAGCGTCCCTCCAAGTATCCAAAGAAATAGAAAAACCGCAGCACTCTCTTGTATCTTTAAATCACTTTATTCCATCAAATTCATGCGACATTTCGACCTGTGTGGTCTTTCTCAAGCAACTGACAATACAGTTTTGCCTGGTTTAAATACCCTCCTACCAGGAGGAGCTAACACGCATGTCAAAAAATTGTGTAAACATAATAAATCAACCTAAATCGTGGAGCTGGCACATATGTGGAAAGAAGGTTTAAATATCATAGGCCCTCCTTCCAAGATAGTGCTAAGCATCATGTTACAGTTTATAAATACATATGCATAGCAGTAATAAATATTACTTACTTCAGATTGGCCCTTGTGGACTGCTGGTGGGTGTAAACAAGGTGCTGTATACAGCATGTTGATCGCATGCCTATGCCCCTCGCATGTGCGCAGGCGTGTAGAGGCTGGACGCGCGCCAAAACACTTAGTCTCGCCGCGTCTCTGGGTTCGCAATGTGCATGCGCATCGGAACGGTGTTCGCGCGTGCGCAGAAGAAAGTTAGATGTGCGCAGGCGCGATGTCACGTATGCTCACCGGAGGTCATTGTTCAGTTACTCAAAGCGCAGGCGTCGGATCGGAGCTTGCGCATGTTCAGTGAGTGTGCTGTCAGCCGGCTGGTGACAGTACCTAGGCAATGTATTCTCCTTGGCAATCTCGGCTGTATCGCATCAGTGATATCTATGTAGGGCATATGGGCACTCGGTGTGGGGGTCCGGAAGGCAATATTAGATAGTAATTGCAGCATTGTTTAATTCAAACGGGTGTCAGCAAAAATGTATAGCAAGTATGCTTATAACATACATATAACATACAGTCCTCTATAATATCATGACCTATTGTGGGAGAAACCTCCTAATATAAACAGCAATGCAATGGTGTCTCAATATGGGAGAGGGTGGGCTAGGGATATAAAAGCTCGGACACTGGCAGAGTCACACCGTGATGTATAACCGCAATTTGTCCTTACACATTCAACGCTTAGGGTCACATTGTGTGGGGGTCCAACCGAGTGAACGGGAGGGCGCCCCTTGCCACTTCCGTGCCCGCCATTGCGTATGGTAAAAGTCAGCACCTCAGTCAGTAGGGTGACTAATTACCATGTACATCCATCCAAAGTAGAGGTACTGGTATCCTATCCCTAGGTTCCCCATTGCCTCCAGGGGTTGTCATTCAAACAAGCCGTCGAACCCTCTAGCGTAGTGAAAACACACACTGCTAAAAGGTGTAAAATTACACACTACTTACTATTTAGGTCTATGGTAGTATTTCAGTGGATGTAAGTTTGCTGTCACCTAAAAAACAGAAAAGCTGCGTTAAAGGAGGAAAAGCACTACAGACCTAAGTCGGATCCAAGCTCTCCCCCACACTCAGTGTCACTTATGGGATGATAGTATTGTTCCAAGGTATATCAACCGGTATACAGCGGATTGTTAGGTAGGGTGATCTCTCTCACTGTGTCTCGGCCCACCAGACGTCCACTTGGGGTCCAATCTGTAAAAAACACAAAGATTAGTGTCTGGAATCATAACCAATGGTTAGGTACAGTACTTAAATGACATTGTGTAATATACGGTATGAAGGTCACAGTATTCCTTCTAGATTAGAAGAGGGAGCCAATCCTGAAATCCCTGTTTAGACCATTTGGTTCGAGCGTTTGGAGTTCAAAAATCCATTTTAGTTCGAGTCTTTTTAGTTTCTTTTCCCTGTCTCCTCCCCTTCTCTGTGGGGGTATGCCATCAATGATGCGGAAGCGTAGTTGTGAGACATTATGTCTGAGTTTCAGAAAATGTTCTGGTACTGGTGGTTCAATTTTTTGTGTGTCTTCCTTCTTTTTCCCAGCAAGTAATTTACGTATCGAATAGCGATGTTGATTTAATCTATTCCTCATTTCCTGGGTTGTTTCGCCCACATAGAGGAGCCCACACGGACACTGCAGCGTATATATAACAAAATCAGACTTACAGGTGTAAAACCCTCTGATTGGGAATTTTTTTGCCAGTTCTGGGATGAGTGAAACTGTCCCCCTTGAGCATACTGTTGCAATTACAGCAGCCCAAGCATGGGTAGCAGCCTTTCTTTTTTATAACAGGCCCTTCATAGCCTTTAGTGTCTGCCCTAATTAATCTGTCTCCTAAATTCCTGGATCTTCTATAGGATAATAATGGTGCTGATTGGAATTCAGGTATATTAGGGAATGTCTCTTTAAGTATGTGCCAATTGGATTTGAGGACTTGAACGATTCGTCTACTCTGGGTGGAATGTGTAGAGACGAATGGTATCCTCTTTTCCTTATCGGGTGTCCGTTTAGGTCCCAGAAGCTCTTTCCTTTTATACTTTTGTACCCTTTCTTTGTGTCTGTTGACCAGGCTTCTTGGATATCCCCTTTCATAAAATTTGTGGCACATTTCATCAAGACGATGTTCTGAAGTGATGTCATCACTGACAATGCGTTTCACCCTCAGTAGTTGGCTATATGGTAAAGATTCCTTCATGAAGTTAGGATGATCGCTCTGAAATAGAAGCATGTTATTCCTGTCCGTGGGTTTGACAAACAGATCAGTTTTTAACTGGTTCCCAGTGCAGTAGATTGTCGTATCAAGGAACTGTAGCTCTGTCTGTGAGGATACCAGAGTGAATTGTAGTTCTTCATGAATAGAATTGATGTATTTTAAGAAATCCATCAATTCTTCCAGCGTACCTTTCCAGAGGTTTTTTACAGATTGGACCCCAAGTGGACGTCTGGTGGGCCGAGACACAGTGAGAGAGATCACCCTACCTAACAATCAGCTGTATACCGGTTGATATACCTTGGAACAATACTATCATCCCATAAGGGACACTGAGTGTGGGGGAGCGCTTGGATCCGACTTAGGTCTGTAGTGCTTTTCCTCCTTTAACGCAGCTTTTCTGTTTTTTAGGTGACAGCAAACTTACATCCACTGAAATACTACCATAGACCTAAATAGTAAGTAGTGTGTAATTTTACACCTTTTAGCAGTGTGTGTTTTCACTACGCTAGAGGGTTCGACGGCTTGTTTGAATGACAACCCCTGGAGGCAATGGGGAACCTAGGGATAGGATACCAGTACCTCTACTTTGGATGGATGTACATGGTAATTAGTCACCCTACTGACTGAGGTGCTGACTTTTACCATACGCAATGGCGGGCACGGAAGTGGCAAGGGGCGCCCTCCCGTTCACTCGGTTGGACCCCCACACAATGTGACCCTAAGCGTTGAATGTGTAAGGACAAATTGGCGGTTATACATCACGGTGTGACTCTGCCAGTGTCCGAGCTTTTATATCCCTAGCCCACCCTCTCCCATATTGAGACACCATTGCATTGCTGTTTATATTAGGAGGTTTCTCCCACAATAGGTCATGATATTATAGAGGACTGTATGTTATATGTATGTTATAAGCATACTTGCTATACATTTTTGCTGACACCCGTTTGAATTAAACAATGCTGCAATTACTATCTAATATTGCCTTCCGGACCCCCACACCGAGTGCCCATATGCCCTACATAGATATCACTGATGCGATACAGCCGAGATTGCCAAGGAGAATACATTGCCTAGGTACTGTCACCAGCCGGCTGACAGCACACTCACTGAACATGCGCAAGCTCCGCTCCGACGCCTGCGCTTTGAGTAACTGAACAATGACCTCCGGTGCGCCTACGTGACATCGCGCCTGCGCACATCTAACTTTCTTCTGCGCACGCGCGAACACCGAACCCAGAGACACGGCGAGACTAAGTGTTTTGGCGCGCGTCCAGCCTCTACACGCGTGCGCACATGCGAGGGGCATAGGCATGCGATCAACATGCTGTATACAGCACCTTGTTTACACCCACCTGCAGTCTACAAGGGCCAATCTGAAGTAAGTAATATTTATTACTGCTATGCATATGTATTTATAAACTGTAACATGATGCTTGGCACTATCTTGGAAGGAGGGCCTATGATATTTAAACCATCTTTCCACATATGTGCCAACTCCACGATTTAGGTTGATTTATTATGTTTACACAAGTTTTTGACATGCGTGTTAGCTCCTCCTGGTAGGAGGGTATTCAAACCAGGCAAAGCTGTATTGTCAGTTGCTTGAGAAAGACCACACATGTCGAAACGTCGCATGAATTTGATGGAATAAAGTGATTTAAAGATACAAGAGAGTGCTGCGGTTTTTCTATTTCTTTGGATACTTGGAGGGACGCTACGGACTGACGTTCAACACCGCGTGCACCACCACATTAAGGCCGGTATACCCTGAGTGCTGCTACACCATCCATTTTTTTGTTGCTTTCAGCAGTCTGGTAGCTTGCACAGGGCCTCACAACGAACTTTGTTTAAGTGACCGCTGTGGGAGTATTAAAATGGACTCATCAAATAAATCCATTTATTCGGATGAAGAAGTCACAAGGATTCTGGAGGGAGCAGAAGGAGACGGGTCATTCCTGAACAAACCTACTAAGTACTTGATTAAAAAGAAATGGGAAAACGAGATTAAGCAGTACATCAACCATGAACTACATATATTCACAATGAGGGAGTACTATAAAGCGGAGAGAATACCACGTGGTCTCAGGTCCCATCTGAGACCCATTTTACTACCCAGAAACAGTGAATTCTGTGCAAAATTTGTTACTCAACATGGAATACCTGCAAAAAGAACTGATCGAGCGTAAAAAAAACTATAGAAGACCTTGAGCAACAATTAAAGAAACTCATGACGAGCCAGGAATACAGCGAAGCGAAGGATATAATGGAAAAAGACCTGCAGGGATACAGATTGGACATAGAAAAGTCTAAAAGACAGAAGTGGTTCCGCGACCAGGAGGATTATCTAAAAGGCGACATCTATGGGGCAAAGCTGAGTGAAAGACCACAGAGGAGAAGACAACAACAGAAACGAGGCAAAGGATCCGGACAACGGAACAGGGATGTCCACAACACAGATTCAGAGACATCAGGAGAAACTAGTGGAGAAGGGAATTTTTTAGGAATGAAGAGGAGACAAGAAAGAAAAAAACATCCAGGAGAGGGGGAAGGAAACACCAAAGGAAACGAAAAAGACAGCACAATGACTACACGTTCCAGGAAACCACGAGTGGACCCAAGAACACATCCGAGCCACCAGGAGAAATAGAAGTACGAGATATGGAGATGGAAAAGAAAGAATTAGTGGTAAATATTTCATCCAGTGTTTTAACCCCCATAAAACTCTCTATTTTAGAAAAGGGCCTTTCATTCTGTCCAACCACGGACACTAACTGGTTCGATTGTGAGATTGATCTACAAAATTTTTTTAGGCGTATCAAATTACGGGTATTTTTTGACAATAAGGATCACATTGATCCTGAGACAGTAGACCCAACCATAACTCCTAATGTAATTAGATTAAAAGACATGGGCCTTTTCCTACTCAGCGAGTTCCAACTGCCAGTATGTAATCAAGCAATTGATACATACATAGACTTGGTAAAGAAAGGTATAGAAAATATTAAACACCAGACTGCACCTAGGGAGGCCACGAATAATATGTCGCAGGAGGATCGTAAAATCCTACGCGGTCTCTGCGCGAGGAAGGATATAACAATCAAAAAAGCGGATAAAGGTGGAGCAACCGTAATTATGGATACGATGAAGTACAAGGCGGAAATTTTTCGCCAACTAGGTGACACTGAGGTCTACCGCATAGTGGATTCCGACCCTAAATTCGCCATAATAAGAAGATTTAAACTTCTGGTTGATGATGCCTACGCCACTAACCTGATAGATGAAAAATTACATGAATATCTACTGACTGAACAACCAGTGACGCCCATACTATAAACCCTGCCCAAAATCCACAAAAACCCTATAGATCCTCCAGGCCGACCAATAGTATCCGGGATAGGGTCTGTTTTTTCCACACCAGCAACCTTCCTTGATAAATACCTAAGGGAATACTCCACATCCGCAACATCATATGTTCGGGACACAACTGATTTTCTACAAAAACTAGAACAGCTGGATTATAACAATGGAGATCATCTCGTTTCTTTCGATGTGGTGAGCTTGTACACAAGCATTGACCATACGAAAGGGCTAGAAGCCATCGAATGGGCCCTGACCAGAGGCAAAATTGATAACGAGAAGTCACATTTTATATTGGCACTATTGGAAATAGTCCTAACATGCAATTATTTTCTATTTGAGGACACCTACTACATCCAGAAGCTCGGGACCGCGATGGGGTCCAATGTGGCCCCGACATATGCTAATATTTTTATGAGCAGATTTGAAGAGGAGATTATATACCCATCCAGCCACTACGCACAGGTGGTAGGCTGGATGAGGTATATAGATGACATTTTCTTCCTCTGGAAAGGTGCGCTGGAAGAATTGATGGATTTCTTAAAATACATCAATTCTTTTCATGAAGAACTACAATTCACTCTGGTATCCTCACAGACAGAGCTACAGTTCCTTGATACGACAATCTACTGCACTGGCAACCAGTTAAAAACTGATCTGTTTATCAAACCCACGGACAGGAATAACATGCTTCTATTTCAGAGCGATCATCCTAACTTCATGAAGGAATCTTTACCATATAGCCAACTACTGAGGGTGAAACGCATTGTCAGTGATGACATCACTTCAGAACATCGTCTTGATGAAATGTGCCACAAATTTTATGAAAGGGGATATCCAAGAAGCCTGGTCAACAGACACAAAGAAAGGGTACAAAAGTATAAAAGGAAAGAGCTTCTGGGACCTAAACGGACACCCGATAAGGAAAAGAGGATACCATTCGTCTCTACACATTCCACCCAGAGTAGACGAATCGTTCAAGTCCTCAAATCCAATTGGCACATACTTAAAGAGACATTCCCTAATATACCTGAATTCCAATCAGCACCATTATTATCCTATAGAAGATCCAGGAATTTAGGAGACAGATTAATTAGGGCAGACACTAAAGGCTATGAAGGGCCTGTTATAAAAAAGAAAGGCTGCTACCCATGCTTGGGCTGCTGTAATTGCAACAGTATGCTCAAGGGGGACAGTTTCACTCATCCCAGAACTGGCAAAAAATTCCCAATCAGAGGGTTTTACACCTGTAAGTCTGATTTTGTTATATATACGCTGCAGTGTCCGTGTGGGCTCCTCTATGTGGGCGAAACAACCCAGGAAATGAGGAATAGATTAAATCAACATCGCTATTCGATACGTAAATTACTTGCTGGGAAAAAGAAGGAAGACACACAAAAAATTGAACCACCAGTACCAGAACATTTTCTGAAACTCAGACATAATGTCTCACAACTACGCTTCCGCATCATTGATGGCATACCCCCACAGAGAATGGGAGGAGACAGGGAAAAGAAACTAAAAAGACTCGAACTAAAATGGATTTTTGAACTCCAAACGCTCGAACCAAATGGTCTAAACAGGGATTTCAGGATTGGCTCCCTCTTCTAATCTAGAAGGAATACTGTGACCTTCATACCGTATATTACACAATGTCATTTAAGTACTGTACCTAACCATTGGTTATGATTCCAGACACTAATCTTTGTGTTTTTTACAGATTGGACCCCAAGTGGACGTCTGGTGGGCCGAGACACAGTGAGAGAGATCACCCTACCTAACAATCCGCTGTATACCGGTTGATATACCTTGGAACAATACTATCATCCCATAAGTGACACTGAGTGTGGGGGAGAGCTTGGATCCGACTTAGGTCTGTAGTGCTTTTCCTCCTTTAACACAGCTTTTCTGTTTTTTAGGTGACAGCAAACTTACATCCACTGAAATACTACCATAGACCTAAATAGTAAGTAGTGTGTAATTTTACACCTTTTAGCAGTGTGTGTTTTCACTACGCTAGAGGGTTCGACGGCTTGTTTGAATGACAACCCCTGGAGGCAATGGGGAACCTAGGGATAGGATACCAGTACCTCTACTTTGGATGGATGTACATGGTAATTAGTCACCCTACTGACTGAGGTGCTGACTTTTACCATACGCAATGGCGGGCACGGAAGTGGCAAGGGGCGCCCTCCCGTTCACTCGGTTGGACCCCCACACAATGTGACCCTAAGCGTTGAATGTGTAAGGACAAATTGGCGGTTATACATCACGGTGTGACTCTGCCAGTGTCCGAGCTTTTATATCCCTAGCCCACCCTCTCCCATATTGAGACACCATTGCATTGCTGTTTATATTAGGAGGTTTCTCCCACAATAGGTCATGATATTATAGAGGACTGTATGTTATATGTATGTTATAAGCATACTTGCTATACATTTTTGCTGACACCCGTTTGAATTAAACAATGCTGCAATTACTATCTAATATTGCCTTCCGGACCCCCACACCGAGTGCCCTTATGCCCTACATAGATATCACTGATGCGATACAGCCGAGATTGCCAAGGAGAATACATTGCCTAGGTACTGTCACCAGCCGGCTGACAGCACACTCACTGAACATGCGCAAGCTCCGCTCCGACGCCTGCGCTTTGAGTAACTGAACAATGACCTCCGGTGCGCCTACGTGACATCGCGCCTGCGCACATCTAACTTTCTTCTGCGCACGCGCGGCGAACCCAGAGACGCGGCGAGACTAAGTGTTTTGGCGCGCGTCCAGCCTC
Organism: Bufo bufo; assembly: GCF_905171765.1. NCBI lineage: Eukaryota > Metazoa > Chordata > Amphibia > Anura > Bufonidae > Bufo > Bufo bufo. The sequence continues at coordinate 326,794,882 of NC_053389.1, forward strand.
TACACGCCTGCGCACATGCGAGGGGCATAGGCATGCGATCAACATGCTGTATACAGCACCTTGTTTACACCCACCAGCAGTCCACAAGGGCCAATCTGAAGTAAGTAATATTTATTACTGCTATGCATATGTATTTATAAACTGTAACATGATGCTTGGCACTATCTTGGAAGGAGGGCCTATGATATTTAAACCTTCTTTCCACATATGTGCCAGCTCCACGATTTAGGTTGATTTATTATGTTTACACAATTTTTTGACATGCGTGTTAGCTCCTCCTGGTAGGAGGGTATTTAAACCAGGCAAAGCTGTATTGTCAGTTGCTTGAGAAAGACCACACAGGTCGAAATGTTGCATGAATTTGATGGAATAAAGTGATTTAAAGATACAAGAGAGTGCTGCGGTTTTTCTATTTCTTTTGCTGCTCATGTTAGGACATGGAACAAGGAACTCTGGAAACGAGGGATCACCCACAATTCCATGCATGCAGCTAATCAGCAGCCAGCCAGCCCTGTGATTTCATAGCCTTATAAATAGCCTCAGCCATCTTGGATTCAGCTATTTTCCAGTGTACTTAGTGCAGGGAGAGATGTCAGCAGGTGCTCGGGACAGTGGTAGAAAAGACTTTAAAACTTTTATTTTGTTGTATAGATATTCAGGGAAAGGATAGATAGGAATCATTCCACTGTATTGAAGCAGAACAGGGTTCAGTAGGGGAGTTTACAGCCTGGGTGATAGGAACAATCCTATTACACCTTGCTACACTGACTGGGGATCCAAATTGCCATTATACAGCTCTGTAATTCCAACAAACCGTTCTTGTTATTGGGGTGCAAATGTTGTTGGATACAGCTATTAACAGGGTTTATTACAAGAAAATATTTCTATGTCTTATTTGCCTTGTGCGGTGCACTAATATGTTCTAAAGCATTTTTTGGCTTGTATTAGTGGGAAAAAAGGGCTTATTAGCAGTTGTGTGGTCAGAAAGTGAGAAAATTACAGCCCTTCTCGGTGCGTATTAGTGGCGCAAAAATATTTGGCGTTCAGCTGTGCAGTTCTAAGTTCTAAAGCAATTTTTGGCGTGTATTAGTGGCACAAAAAAAAGTTTTTGCCATTGTTTGGTGAAGTAAAAAAATTACAGCCCTTTTTGGCGTGTATTAGTGACAAAAATATATATATATATATTTGCCGTTCAGCGGTGCAGTTATATTTTCTAAAGCCTTTTGTGGCGTTTAACGAGTGAAAAAAAAAATGGCCTATTTGCCATTCAGCGGTGCAGTTATATGTTCTAAAGCACTTTTTGGAGTGTATTAGTGGGAAAAAGGGCTTATTAGCTGGTGTGGTGAAGTGAGAAAGGGTTAATTACTCTTACCGGTAATTGGTTTTTCCAATAGCCTCCCCAACGACACTGACAGGAGGGTATCCCCACCCCCTGGACAGGAAACAACACTGGAGCTCCAGATTAAAAAGGCCTCCTCTCCTTACCTAAACCAGTCAATAACCAAGGACACGGAATGATGCAAGAAAAAATTATTAATCAACTTTTAGTACGGTATAACATAGTAATAACATTCTTACAAAATCCAAAAAAGAATTTAAGGGAGGGAACTACCAGTGCCGTTCGGGAGGCTATTTGAAAAACCCATTGCCGGTAAGAGTAATTAACCCTTTTCCCTGGCGCCTCCCCAACGGCACTAACAGGACCAATAACAGAGAATAGTTACATATTAGCGGGGGGCTACTGTAGAAAGGATTCTACGCCCAAAGGACAAGTCCTGATTATGTGCCATATCCAGCCTGTAATGCTTGAAAAAGGTCATAGGGCTGGCCCAGGTAGCTGCTTTGCAAATCTGTTCAATATATATAGCGCCCAAGACGTCGACACAGCCCTATTTGAGTGGGCTTTAAGTCCAGGCGGAGATGCAAGGTTCTTTCTGGAATAACACAAGGAGATGGTGTCTCTTATCCACCGAGCAATAGTAGGCTTCCTAGCTGCTTGGCCTCTATTTGGCCCCTGGAACTGGAGGAGGAGATGATCCGACTGCCTGAAGTCCTTTAATCTTTCTAGATAAGCAAGCAAGCAAGCAAGCAGCTCCTCACATCTAGATTATGGAATCTCCTTTCTTGGTCTGTGGAGGGTGAAGCACAAAAAGATGGTAAGACTACTTCAAGATTGCAATGGAATTCAGACACTTCCTTTGGAAGAAAAGCTGGACAGTGCTTAAGGATTATGCGGTCATCCAGTATCCTCAGGTATGGTGCCTGACAAGAAAGGTCTGAATCTCGCCTACTCTCTTTGCAGTTGTTATTGCCAAAAGAAAGGCGGTTTTTAGAGACCGAAGCTTCATGGAAATGGTCTCGATAGGCTCAAAAGGAGAGTCCATTAGGACTGTAAGAACCAGGTTTAAATCCCAAGAAGGAATGGTTGGACGAACCGTTGGTGAAATTCTTACTGCACTTTTAAAAAATTGTTTTATTAGAGTATTTTCCGCAAATTTTACATCCAGGAAAACACTCAGGGCTGAAACCTTCACTCTTAAGGTAGAGGGCTTGAGGCCTTTGTCCAATCCTGACTGTAAAAAGTCTAAAATGATAGGTACATTGGATAAGCATAGTAGACAATTTTTGTTCTTTGCGTAATCTAAAAAGGCCCTCCAGGCTCTAAGGTATATTTTAGAGGTTCACCGAATCGGAGAGTCCTTTTTTTTTCAGGGACTGGCGTTCAATCTCCATGCCGTCAACCTGAGCTGAGGGACTTGGGGGTGGTAAACTGTTCCCTGAGATAAGAGATTTGGAAGTGCAGGGAGGGTCCAGTATTCCGGTCCTGATAGCTTTAGAAGTAGGGAAAACCATGCTCTCCTTGTCCAGTACGGAGCAATCATGATTACCTACGCATGCTCTTCCGCCACTTTCATTAGGACTTTGGGAATTAAACTGAAAGGCGGAAAGGCGGATAGTAGACCCTTTGGCCATGGGCGAGATAGAGCGTCAAGGATCTCTGGATGATCCAGTGGGGATAGAGAGCAAAATTTCCGCACCCTTCTGTTGCCTCTGTTCGCAAATAAGTCCAGTACAGATTAAATATATCGGGATTCAGGGCCCAATCTCCTTCTCTTATTGTTTGTCTGCTTAAGCAATCCGCTATCTGATTTTTGCTTCCTTTTAGATGCACTGCCAATAGGGAGGTTAGATGTTTTTCTGCCCATAGAAAAAAAAAGACCGGCGCCATGGAGTTGTCCCAAAGACCTTGAACTATCAAGTCTTCTGTATGTCCTCTCCAACCTCTGCTGCTGGCTTCTGGACTCACTACTGATGGATCTTTTTTACGCCAATAGACTCCTGTTTGTAAATTTATTTTTATTCTCCACCAGGCTAGAGATCGAAACACTCTTGATGGTAGGACCACTTTTTTTCCCAGGGAGGTTCGAGTACCATCCATCCCAAGAATTTAGAAGAAAGGACTGTAATATTCTTGTATGGCTTTGTGCCCAACGGACTGCGGTTATAGAGGACGTTAGGTGACCTAACACGGTCATGATGTTCCTGATTGTAGATTTTTTAGTCTGCAAAATTGAGTGACCTGTTGATCTATGATTTGTTGTTTATCTTCTGGAAAAAAGCACATCTGAAGACTTGAATCTAGGAGGACACCTAGAAATAACTTCCTGTGAGAAGGGATGAAGTCTGATTTCTTGTGGTTTATCATCACCCACCCCAAGGAAAGGAAGGTCTGTTTTACCTTATCTAGGTGAAGCAGAAGTTTGTCTTCTGTTCTGGCTGCTATTAGGAAATTGTCCAAATAGGGAATTATGAATATTCCCTGCAGATGTAAATATCCTGTTACTTACGAGATTATTTTGGAGAATATCTGTGGAGCCGAGGATAGCCCGAAGGGCAGGGCCTGGAACTGGAAATGATGAAGGTGATTTCTTATGTAGACCGCAATCCTCAGGTATTTTTGATGCTTCTTGAGCATTGGCACGTGGTAAAATGCATCCTGTAGATCCATTGATACCATATAACAATCCTGAGGGAGGAGATTTACGGTCAAATTGATTATGGTCTCCATCTTAAATTTTTTGTACATCAGGTACCTGTTTAGTTTTTCAAGTTTATTATGAGTCTGAATGACCCGTCTGGTTTCATGATCGAAAACATTGGAGAGTAAAATCCCTCTTTTTCCTGGTGTTCTGGAACCAGGATCAAAACCTGTTTCGGGAGAAGAAGAAGTATCTCTGATTCCAAGGACCATTGCTTTTCCAAGTGAGGTATTGGCTGACTGACTACCTAAAGATTCCCCGGATGGGAACTGAACTCTAGGCTGAATCCCTCCCGGGGAGGCGTCTATCCTTTCCCATTCCGAAACAAAATTTTTCAATCTTGCTCCGACGGGGCTTCTGGCGTCATTGGGATGATTTTTTCAGGTTTTCTGGGTTAAAGAGAAACCCTTTTCCTCCACCTTTAGAGGATTGCCATTTCCAAGAGTAGTCTTTTTTTCCTTTGATCTACCTTTTGCCGGTTTCTTTGATTTTGAAAGGACCATCTCTGTTGAAAAAAGCGATTCTCTGTTGGGAATCCTTTTTTTCTGTCAGACGCTTTCTCCAGGATGTCGTCCAGAACCAACCCAAAGAGACAATCTCCTTCACAGGGTATAGAACATAGGCGATTTTTAGATGATGTATCTCCTGACCAGGAACGAAGCCAGATGGTCCTTCTTGCTGCATTAGAAATTGCGGCTGATCTGGCAGATAACTTCACTAAATCAGCGGAGGCATCGGCTAGGAAGCTTGTTGCTTGTTGTAATGTTGGTAGGGAAGCTAAGATCTCTTTCATAGGTGTTCCAGCTGCTAGATGATTTTCCAATTGGTCCAGCTAAACTGCCAAGGATCTAGCCGTGCAGGTGGAGGAAATACTGGGCCTTAGCATTGCGGTATTTGTTTCTCACGCCTTCTTGAGTAAGCTCTCACATTTCTTATCCATGGGATCGCGTAACAAACCCATATCCTCGAATGGGAGGGAGGTTTTCTTAGAGATGTGTACTACTGGAGCGTCCACTTTGGGCGTTTTATTCCATAGTGCTGAATCAGAGTCCGCAAATGGGTATTTTCTCTTAAAGGAGTTTGTAACAGGGTTTCTCCTCTCTGGGTCTTTCCATTCTCTAGAGATTAGATCCTTAACACTGCTAGGTACAGGGTAAACACGTCTCCTTTTCTCTCCCAGACCCTGAAACATCTGGTCCTGAACCGACCGGCTTTCTTTAGGGTCTTCTATATCCATTGTTTGTCTTATTGTTTTTAGAAGACTCTGTGATTCCTCTGGCAGAAATAATGGTTTCCCATATCCGTCCTCTGAAGATTCAGAGCTGCCATCAAATACTTCCCCTTCATCAAAATCAGACTCGTAAAAAGGGGGGCTGTGCATTTTTTGAGAGGTGGACGCCTGTGGGAAAGAGGGCGGTAACCTTGACTCCACCGCCGCGTTCACTTCCTCTCTGATCATGCTTCGCATAGATTCAATGAGGGAGACTCTTCAGATACAATTTTCTGAGTACATTTCCCACACAGAGATTTCTTGGACTTAGAGACAATTGACTTAGGACATTTTTTTTTGCCCAGAATCTCCTGATGTCTTGGTAGTGGAGGTTTCTATGCCCTAAAAAAACCTAAGATTATAATTTGGGCTTGTAATCTATAATCCCTTTTACCTCCACCACCAAAACACCCCTATAGTGTCCTACTGAGGAGGCCGACATCATGCAGGAGGAGGAGAACGCCACCAATGCTGCCAGGCACCATTTCAATTTTTAAACAACCCGCTCTGAAGCGCCTCCCCGCGTGCGTGACGTCATGACGCCCAAGCGTCGCCGCGTCCTGACGTCATCGCTCCGGGACCTCCTCCTGCCCGCAGAGACGCCTACAGCGTCAGATCCAAAAACCCAATATAGGGTAAGAAGCCCGGGGCTGCCTTCCACTGAAGGGCTTATGCCAAAGGACGGAGAAGGGAGCCCAAGCATCCCCGGAACCTCCGACCTCTTCAGCGGCCCTCCCGGCTGGGGAAATTAGTAAGGCCGTGCAAATTCTTCTTAGAATGACAGGAGCATCCGCGCCGTCCAGGGACAGGAAACAACACTAGTTTAGGTAAGGAGAGGAGGCCTTTTTAATCTGGAGCTCAAGTGTTGTTTACTGTCCAGGGGGAGGGGATACCCTCCTTTTAGTGCCATTGGGGAGGCGCTGGGGAAAAATTACAGACTTTTTTGGGGTGTTTTAATTTCCTTTTTATTTATTTGATCTAACAGTATGTCAGACAGAGAAGTGCCAGTCCTTGCACAGGGGAGTGGCAGAGGCCAAAATGTTTCTGGCACAGAATGGGATGAACACAGCAGAGTAAGGGGGCGTGGCAGCAGGAGTCGCAGCAAGAGGCCTGAGCTCCTGGTGTCATCTAGCGGTCTTGTCTTGACCAGCAACCCAGCAGTTCTTGAATGGTTGAGCCGATCATCCACTTGGTCAGAAGTGATAACAGACACCCCCAGACAAGAATCGGTGGGTTCGTCAGACACAACCCTTAGTTGGCATGGCTCGGGAGCAGGCCCTGTGCCCTCACCTGTCCTCAACTTGCCTCTGTACTTTTCTGTTCCCTTAGCCAGAGAAGTATTATATGATGTGGGCTCAGCTCCACTATACAGCAAGGACGAGCTACTAGAGGACAGTCAGCAGCTACTGGCCAGCCAAGATGTGGAGGAGACACCCGCCTCTTCCTCTGGTATGTGGGCAAGTAGTGATGAGGAGAATTGCGTGTGAGCTGGTGTTGCGAGCGGTCAAGCTCCTGACTCAGAGACCGATGAGGAGGACATCAGTGATATGCAGACAGTACTCGATGATGATGTATCTGATCGCACTTGGGAGCTGCGTGAATTAGGGGCTTTATCAGTATCGGGAGAAGAGGGTGGCAGCTTGCCCATGAGGCAGCGGTGGAGCAAGCAAGTCGCTAGCATGGCTGGGAGTCAGCAGGGTGGCAGCAGTGGGAGGTCGGGAGCCAAACGTGCCCAGGGTAGAACACCTGCTTCGCAGGAGCCTACCTGCCTGGAAAGTAGTGGTGCAGGGGTTCACGGAAGCAGCGGCAGTAGCAGTCAGTCAGTCCAGCGTGTTAGGGGTAAAATCATCTACTCGGCCATGTGGCAGTTTTTTGATAAATCGCCAGAAGAGGTGAACATGGCCATTTGTTGAATCTGTGGGCAGAAGGAAAAGCGTGGCCAGGGTGCCAATGTTGGCACCACGGCCCTGCGTCAACATATGCAAAGTCACCATAAAGTGGCCTGGGAGAACCATGATTGCGATGTGGTAGGCCAGCCTGCTGCAGAGTGCCACTGGGTGATGCTGGCTTTCTCTGCGACAACTCAAAATCGGAACCATGGTGACCGACAATGGGGCGAACATGGTGTCGGCGCTGCATCAAGGAGGGCTAAGCCATTGCCCCTGCATGGCACACATGTTCAATCTGGTTGTCAAACGGTTCCTGAAGTCTTCCACCCATCTGCAAGACATCCTAAAAATGGCCAGAAAACTTTGCATGCACTTCAGGCACTCCTACACCACAAAGCACACCATCCTTCAGCTGCAGTGGCAGAACGCCATCCCCCAGCATAGGCTGATATGCAATGTTTCCACCCATTGGAATTCCACCCTCCATATGTTGGACTAATTATACAAACAGAGAAAGGCCATAAACGATTTCTTGATGATCCAAGCAGACACCATTCAGGAGAGCGATGAATTCTGGCTCTCCACCTTGTTGTACCCTCACTACCGGTCCAAAATGGGGGCCTTTTTTACACCCGCTGAGAGGAAGGACAAACTGAACTACTACAGAGACAACCTATGTAGTCAGTTGGCCGCTGCCTATCTGCGCCATTGTTTATCCTCTTGCAGGTCTGACTGGGGGGGGGGGGGCTCTGCACTCACGTTCCTATGCCATGGCTGCTGTGGCAGGGTGGGGGGGGACCATCAGAAGCAACTTGAGTCTAGAGTCGCTGATGAGCAGCTTTTTTCACCTGCCTAGTGAAGAAACTACTCACCAGCAGCAGCAGTTAGACCTTGAGCAGGACCTGAACCAGCAGGTGGTGGCATACTTGGACAGCACCTTGCCATCTCACATTGAAGATCCACTGGACTACAGGGCAGCCTTGATTTGTAGCCACAACTGGTAGAGTTTGCCCTGCCAGCAGTGTGGCATCAGAGCGGGGGTTTAGTGCAGTGGGGGTCATAGTTACCCCAAGCAGAATATGGAGAAACGGACCTTTGTCAAGATGAATCAGGCGTGGATCAGCCAGGATTTCCACCCACCAATGCCTGATGCATAAGAATAGATCAGCCACACCAACACTTTGACAAAAGAGACCTGTTTCTTCTGGCTACCTGCCTTGGCTACTATTCTGATGCTGCCATCCACCTGATGCCACACATCTGATGCCAAGTGCTCCTTCTTTTACCCACCATCTTCAGCTGGTACTGGTATTGCCACCCACCTCCCCACTCCGACACCGGGTCACTCTGTGGTCTCCTAATGCTGCTGTCACCTCCACACTATGTCACCTTGCCACTCTGTGGCCTCCTTATGATGCTGCTGCTACCACCTCCACACTGTCATTGTGCCACCCTGTGGTGTCCTCTTGCTGCTTTCACCTCACCACTATGTCATAGAACTTCTCATGCCGCTCCCACCTTCCTTACTTCATGACTGGGTCACTCTGTTGCCTTTCTGTTGCCTCTGGCTGACATCATAATTTATTTGACCCTTCTTCTATTCTGTCAGAAGGAAGGAAAAATGAGATGCACAATGGATCCTGTCTGTGTAACAGCTGCAAGGCCTGCATGACATGGTCCCTATTTGGCATCAGAAGACATGCAAATATTCCATTCACATACTAATGGATTACTGACCAAATGCTGACGGAGTGAAGGTGGATGCTCCACAGACAGGATCAGTTTTTTGGGGGTTATTGTTCTGACGGATCAGAGGAAGGGCAAAATAATTAGTGATGTCAACACAAACTTACTGCTGACAGCCTCTCCACTCTGTCGGGGGCTCTACTTGTATAAGCGTTTAATAGAAGAGGTTCTGTAGACATCTTTGTGGAATCAGCTGCTGACGGTGTGAAAGGAGTGCGCTTCTTCTTGACGCTAACATTGACCTATAAGGCTAAGTTCACACTTGAGTTATTTGGTCAGTTTTGGCCACGTAACTGCCCAAATAATTGAAGTGTGCAGTGATTTTAAGAGCGACGTCTGTCATCTGCATGTCATACTGAGTGTTACTGCAAGGCACAGTGTTCTACACCACTCTGCAGCCAGGAAATAGCTGTTTTTTAATGTGATTCGCCACAAATAAATTCGGATAAAAAAAAAAATCTGAAATTCGCTCATCTCTATTCATTTTGCTGTTCACAGAGAAGTTGTACTTTCTAATGGCACTATTTAATATTGCATATAATGTAATGGGGAGCTGAAAAAAAATATTACAAATGGGGTAGAATTGAAAAAAAAAAAAAATAATAATTCTGCCACAGTTTTTTTTTTTACGTCTTTCTGTATGCAAAAATTGGACCTGTTACCTTTATTCTCTAGGTCATGATGATTATAACGATACCACACTTGTACTCCATTCGCTTTCTGAATGTATAATCTGTAATCAAATCCATTTTCATGTTTATTTAACCACTTAGCCCTTTGATGACCTCCACCATACACTTTAAAAATGGTGCCTGCTCGTGTGTGCAGCGGGCACCATAGCCACCGGGTTTCTGCTGTTTCAAACAGCAGAGACCCGTGGAGGATGTATAGGATCAGCTTTAAGGCTTATTACATACATTTAACCCCTCAGATCCCGTGGTCAAATGTGACTGCAGCATCTGAACTGTTCAGAATCAGGAGCCGTGTGCTCCCGCACACATAACAGCGTTTACAAGCTGATATCGAGGAACCTATTATGGTACAGTAATAGCCCAAATCCTCAAGCAGTCTTCAGTAGCTATTACTAGTAAATACCAATACAGGCCAGAAGGTGGTAAATGAAGTGTTCTGTGATGGCTATTTAGCCATCACAGAAGTCAATAGACAGTTTAATGATTACCAGTTATAGTCACCAAGGGTAACTTTTAAAAAGTTTAAAAACGCTTTTAAAAATATGTAAAAAATATATAAACATTCAAATCATCCCCCTTTCCCCAAAATCTAAATAAAAGTACATAACCAATAAATTAAAAACATATCATGGTCATCGCCGCATGTGAAAACACCCAACACAATATAACAATATTTATCCGATACGGCGAATGCTATACTGGGAAGAAAAAATGGCCAAATGCCATTTCTTGGTCACTTCATTTTCCCCCCAAAAAATGTAACAGCTCTGTAAACATAATTACAAAAAAGTTATAGTTATATATTTATTTCAATTTTTTTTTTTTTCAGTATTAAAATGCAAAAAAAAACTATATAAATAAAACTTAGTTACAAATTTAGGTACCTAAGGTAGCCCAAGCTGAGTAAAACTAGATAATTTAGTTGGTATTTTAGATATACCATAAAATTATGACTGGTGGGGTTCTGACCTTTGGTATTGATGATGTCAAAGATGTAGGGAGTAATGTCAAATAGCTTTTTCCCTGCAGAATGGGATCCCATCCCAATGAATGGAATCGTGTTGTAATTTACTGCACAGTGAGTGCATGGCAGCAGCTCTGTGCAGAGAAAGTGCCATTTCATACTGAGGATCAATATGGTCCTGACACTTGGCCGCTCACTGAATTGGAAGTCATTATTTCTTATAATGATGCTAAAATCTTCTTGCCTAAAATCATAAAATTGCACTAGAGTATTACTTCAAAATTATATTTAAGGGATTATCCCAGATTAATAAAGTGGAACATAGACAAGACACGGTGTAAAATAACATACCGTAGACAATCATTACAATACATGACTACTGCAGCCAATCCCTGCTCAAAAATGTATTGCCATGTTGTAGATGTGACATCAGCGCTGCAGCCCTATAAACAGAAACCACAGATTTCCCCAATGCTTATTATTTATTTTATGCCATCCCCTGCCTACTCCCCACTTTTTGCAAATTTTGGACAACCCCTTTAATAAAATAATGATAATATATAATAAAGCAAGAAATTATTGCATAAGCAATACATGTTATTTCAGATTAATGTCAATATTAACAATGTGTCAGCTAAAACATAACAGATACATAAAAGTGAACCATACATCTAATTTCTGTAAGTAATAAATAATGAATATGACATAAAAAAGCCAAAACTTACTGCTGAGGAAATATATGCATAGCCAATGTTTCTCTCAGCATAATTTGAGTGTGTCTCTGTTGAAAACAAGAAAAGAAAACAGGAGTGAATTTGTATTTAAAAGACAATCTATGATTCCCCTCTGTGCATATCATTGTCAGGCCTTCTCTTTTACACCCGTCTTTTAGACAGGAGCTTGAATAATTCAATATGCTGGAAAATCAGAAAAATATTTTCAGCATCTGCTGTCACAGTGGTTAATGTGAGTATCTTTAATCTCTAAGTGGCAATAATGCCTGGCACATAATATACCTTAGGACATAGAAGAGTAAACCAGAAACCTTCACAGTGACCTCCAAGAATACAGCTGATGTTTTTTTTGTTTTTTTTTGGAGTAGTTTCATGAAATTTAAAAACTACTTTTTCAGTTATAGTAATGAGGAAAAAGATAAGAAGCTTGGATTCTTGACAGCCACATCAATGGGGATCCCTAGACAATTATTTACTTCCATCTCTGCCACCCCTTAGGCGAGCATCATATGTGGTTTCCATTAGTGTTGAGCGCAAATATTCAAATAGCAATTTTTTTTTGCGAATATCGGCACTTCGCTAATTTGCCAATATTTCTAATATAGCACTATAAATTCGCTATTTTGAATATTCGTTTTTTTTTTTATTGTTATATTTTTTTCTTTCCCACTTCCCAAAAGTAGTTCTTACCTGTTCTGAGGATTCCTGGCTTCCTGGCTGCTCCAGGCAGTGCCCGTTGCCGCTTCTGCCGACTTCCGTGCTCATGGAGTGTCCCCATCACCATGGGAACGCCTCCATACTAGAATGTACTGTCGGATGTGAGAATTAAGTTAAAGGGATTCTGTCACCAGGTTTCACCCCCTCCAGATAAAAATATGGTTATGTTCAGGGAGCTTTCACGATTCCTAATGTGGTCTTATAAATGTAATCTGTAGGCTCATTCTGCTAAAAAAAAACGCTATTACTAACCTGTCATTCAACAAAATAAGGTGCCCAAGGGGATGTAAATGGATCCAAGCTGCCGCCCGCACCCGCCGCCGTTCGTGCCCAGCTCCGCCTTTCCCGACCTCAGCGCCGCCTCATAATCCTGTGTGACGCCTCCGGCTCTCCCTCCCTCCCCCCTCCTTCTGCTCTAACATCTCGCGTGTGCGCACAGGGCTCTGCCAGTGTGCAGGTCATCGAGAGGTTGAGCGAAGTGCCGGCACATGCGCACTTCGCTCTATGAAGCCGAACGGAGAAGTCCGCACGGGCGCATCAGGCAGAGCCCTGTGCGCACGTGCAAGATATTAGAGCAGAAGGAGGGGGGAGGGAGGGAGAGCCGGAGGCGTCACACAGGATTATGAGGCGGCGCTGAGGTCGGGAAAGGCGGAGCTGGGCACGAACGGCGGCGGGTGCGGGCGGCAGCTTGGATCCATTTACATCCCCTTGGGCACCTTATTTTGTTGAATGACAGGTTAGTAATAGCGTTTTTTTAGCAAAATGAGCCTACAGATTACATTATCCGTCAACTTCGCTAATTCTAGCAATCAAATAGGAAAGTTGACTATAGAGACAGCTGTGTTTAATTCCCTATGCGATAATATTACTTAGCTTATTTTTAAATAAATAGAATAATTATAATAATTATCAATTATTATAATTATTAAAATTTATTTTAAAAAAAGCTAAGTAATATTATCGCATAGGGAAATAAAAACTTAGCTGTCTCTAGTCAAATTTCCTATTTGATTGCTAAAATTAGCGAATGACGAATGTATTCGTCATATTCCTCAAAACGAAGATAACAAAGTATTCTCCATCTTCGTTTTAGCTCCATATTCGTCAACTTCGCTAATTCTATAACATTTATTAAATATGATAATAAAATAGATATTCCCTCAAAAATGTTATGTATATGTATACAGATATCGAGAAAAATCTGCCTAAATAGGCGTGATTTAATGATCAATCCAAAGTACTGAAGGGTTAAATAGAATAAGCTATATGATCTGTATGCGGGACAGGATGCTGGGTGACATCATTCTAGAGGGAGAATATGTTTACATTAGCCTTATGTCCATATAGGGAATGGAGTCTGCCCAGCAACAGTGAATATGTGAATCACATCTGTTTCCAATATGTGTGGAAGAATGTCTGAGAATTAAAGCAGAACGGTTTCAGAAACACGCCTGTGTATATCTTATTGAGACCAGTTCTCCGGGTACCTGTCTGTGACAAACAAAGGAAGAACCAGGGTGCATTAAGAAGCAGATTTCTTTCAAGTACCTCTAACATTGATAAACAGTTACATAGAGGTAAATGTGGATAAATAGGAGGATGCAGGGCACCAATTACATAACATAATAACTAGATACCGTATCATAGGGGTTTATACCCTTTAGTAACAGAACGGCTAAAAATACATAACAGAATTGATATAACTGTTAGCAGCCATGTGCTAGTTACTCACGGTACCCAGGTATGATATAGTGGTGATCGCAGATGAAAGGATGTTAGTGGTCAACGATTGGAAATTCCTTTTCACCTTGATGCCGGCGACAACTGAATTGATGCGAAGGTGGTATAGTCGAAGCCAGCTGAGAGGAGGTCAGGAAAGGTGTTACCATAAATATCCCTAGGGGTCTCCCTACCTAACTATGGAGCACCCGCCCCGAAAAGGGCGACCCCACTCAATCGACGGCTCACCCTAATGTGCCCTGGATGCCCCTAAAAACCACATTAATACTAAAAGTCGTCCCGACGCGTTTCCCCAACAGGTAGCGAAGGTTCCTCAGGGGACAAATGATAATCTGGTGGTGATGTCCCAGATGCTGGCCGCCTAGATGATAAGAGGTGCAAAGAATGTCCAAACAAACCATACCTTTATACAGACGCCACTCTCCAGGTGCCGCTGCTCAAGAATCAAAAAACGGAAGTGACGATACATCACTTCCGGTATTTGGAACGCAGAATACGTATGGGATCAATATCCATATAATGTATATTAGTTAGATTATTAAAAATATGAATGGACAAACTGGGATAGGAGCCAGTAGGGCATAAGATGGAGGGTATGTATGTAGAAAGAGGATAATATAAACGGGGGTCATGGATATAATAACCATAAAACCACTAATCCTCGTAGATAACTCAAAACGCACAGGACCTATTTTGGTCTGATGAATAAGGCAGATAAAAATGCGTAGATAAATATAAGAAGCAGGATAAATTAAACACTTAAGTAGTTACGCAAGGGTGTGTTCTCAGAGAAAGCAGGCAAAAGACATTTAGGCCAGAGATCCATTGAGCCTCTTTACATAGAATTTGTTTGTCCCAGTCACCGACACGGGCGGATTTATGAGCAACCTCAATGACTTGAAAAACAATAGCTCTAGGGTCTCCTGATGGAATTCAGTAACATGTCGAGCAATGGGTTTATCCCGTTTATGATTGATATCACTCAAATGGTCGCCCACCCTTCGTCGTAGTTCCCTTTTGGTCTTCCCAACATAGTTGAGGGGACAGGTACATGTGCAGAGATAGACCACACCCTGTGTCTTACAATTTGCAAAGTCCCTAATATGGTAGATTTTATTAATAGAGACACTGCAAAAAGTAGACGATTTGTGGATAAAAGGACAGCAAATGCACATGTGCAGAGATAGACCACACTCTGTGTCTTACAATTTGCAAAGTCCCTAATATGGTAGATTTTATTAATAGAGACACTGCAAAAAGTAGACGATTTGTGGATAAAAGGACAGCAAATGCATCCATTACCACATTTAAAGGTACCAAGGGGTTTGCGGTGCAGCCAGGTGCCGCTTGGGTTTGGTCTCACAAAGTGGCTGTGCATAAGACAGTCACCAATAGATCTCCCTCTCCTGTATGTAATCAGGGGTCGTGGAGGGATAAGATCCCCAATATCCGGGTCCGATCGTAAAATCCCCCAATATCGTTTCAAAATGCCCTGTACCCGAAAGTTTTGCTCATTAAATGTACCGATAATACGTAAGTTGTCATCCTCACGTATTAGACTAGGAGTGTTGTGCAACAGGGTGTGTCTATCTGTGTCCAATGAATTTGGAAAGCGTCCCTGCGAGTTTCTGATGGATAACCACGTTGGGAAAAACGAGTCCGAAGGTCCCCTGCTTGTGTATTAAAGGTTTGCAGAGAAGAACAATTCCTTCATATATGAAGGTATTGTCCCTTCGGTATGCCTTTTTTCAAACTTGGGGGATGATAGCTATCCCACCTTAAGAGGCTGTTGGTGGATGTCAGTTTCCGATAAGTCTCGGTACATAATTCTCAATTTTTCTTAGTGATGAGAATGTCAAGGAAGGCGATGCATCGATTATTGATCTCGTGGGTGAACCTAAGGCCAATGTCATTGATATTAAGTTGCTGAATAAAAGCCTTGAGCAATTCAGCAGACCCATCCCACAAGATCAAAATGTCATCGATGTATCGCCCCCAAAAGAGGATATGGGAAGTCCATCGTTCACATGGTTCATTAAAAACAATAGTGTCTTCCCACCAGCCCAGGAGGAGATTCGCATAACTGGGCGCACAAGGGCTACCCATTGCGGTCCCCCGGAGCTGGTGGAAGAAACGGCCGTCAAACAAAAAGTAGTTGTGTCATAATATAAATTCAAGAATTTCCAGTACATATTGGTTATGTGCTCTATATTGAACACCCCTTGTATTAAGAAAATATTGTGTGGCCTTTAAACCAGATTTATGTGGAATGCTAGTATAAAGGGCTTCAACATCAATCGATGCTAATAAAATATTGTCATCAACCTCAATAAATCTATGGTGTCACGTATGTATGATGGTAAAGAAACAACAAAGGGATTAAGTATTCTATCAATATAAATGTTGCTATTCTGTGTGATGGAACCGAGACAATAGGACGGCCTCTCAAGGGAGGATACCCCTTGTGTATTTTGGGTAAGGCATAAAACGTTGGAACTTGTGGGTTGTTTGGGATCATGAATCTCAGTTCATCCGCGGATATGACATTATCTTTAAAGGCCCGCAATAATATACAGGGAGTGCAGAATTATTAGGCATCATCCTCTTTATGCATGTTGTCTTACTCCAAGCTGTATAGGCTCGAAAGCCTACTACCAATTAAGCATATTAGGTGATGTGCATCTCTGTAATGAGAAGGGGTGTGGTCTAATGACATCAACAACTTCCTTTCCTTTGGCAAAATGGGTCAAAAGAAGGACTTGACAGGCTCAGAAAAGTCAAAAATAGTGAGATATCTTGCAGATATAGAAAAGGAGAGAAGAAAGAGACAGGAGGCCGCGCCTCGTGTGTGTGGCTGTATATTTGGTATAAATGCACTGTATACAAGAAGCGCTTACCGTATGTTGTTGTGTGAAGCCACAACAACTGTAGAGAGCTTGTGCTGGTATTTTCCCGTCCAGCATGCGGGGTCCTGTACTGCTGCCAAGGGTTCCTTTTTTCCCTGCCCCAGACGGCGGCAGGAGAAATAAGATAGAAGATAAAAGATAGTGGTTTTTGAACCCTATTTTCGGCG
Organism: Bufo bufo; assembly: GCF_905171765.1. Lineage (NCBI taxonomy): Eukaryota > Metazoa > Chordata > Amphibia > Anura > Bufonidae > Bufo > Bufo bufo. Next base: position 326,811,747 of record NC_053389.1, read on the forward strand.
CTGAAAACAGGAGGCAGATTCTCATAAAATATATTTTAAAAATTGAATAGCTTATTTATTCTTTTGTCTAGACAAAAGAATAAATAAGCTATTCAATTTTTTAAATATATTTTATGAGAATCTGCCTCCTGTTTTCAGCGCCGAAAATAGGGTTCAAAAACCACTATCTTTTATCGAGATATCTTGCAGAGGGATGCAGCACTCTTAAAATTGCAAAGCTTCTGAAGTGTGATCATCGAACAATCAAGCGTTTCATTCAAAATAGTCAACAGGGTCGCAAGAAGCGTGTGGAAAAACCAAGGCGCAAAATAACTGCCCATGAACTGAGAAAAGTCAAGCGTGCAGCTGCCAAGATGCCACTTGCCACCAGTTTGGCCATATTTCAGAGCTGCAACATCACTGGAGTGCCAAAAAACACAAGGTGTGCAATACTCAGAGACATGGCCAAGGTAAGAAAGGCTGAAAGACGATCACCACTGAACAAGGCACACAAGCTGAAACGTTAAGACTGGGCCAAGAAATATCTCAAGACTGATTTTTCTAAGGTTTTATGGACTGATGAAATGAGAGTGAGTCTTGATGGGCCAGATGGATGGGCCCGTGGCTGGATTGGTAAAGGGCAGAGAGCTCCAGTCCGACTCAGACGCCAGCAAGGTGGAGGTGGAATACTGGTTTGGGCTGGTATCATCAAAGATGAGCTTGTGGGGCCTTTTCGGGTTGAGGATGGAGTCAAGCTCAACTCCCAGTCCTACTGCCAGTTTCTGGAAGACACCTTCTTCAAGCAGTGGTACAGGAAGAAGTCTGCATCCTTCAAGAAAAACATGATTTTCATGCAGGACAATGCTCCATCACACGCGTCCAAGTACTCCACAGCGTGGCTGGCAAGAAAGGGTATAAAAGAAGAAAATCTAATGACATGGCCTCCTTGTTCACCTGATCTGAGCCCCATTGAGAACCTGTGGTCCATCATCAAATGTGAGATTTACAAGGAGGGAAAACAGTACACCTCTCTGAACAGTGTCTGGGAGGCTGTGGTTGCTGCTGCACGCAATGTTGATGGTGAACAGATCAAAACACTGACAGAATCCATGGATGGCAGGCTTTTGAGTGTCCTTGCAAAGAAAGGTGGCTATATTGGTCACTGATTTGTTTTTGTTTTGTTTTTGAATGTCAGAAATGTATATTTGTGAATGTTGAGATGTTATATTGGTTTCACTGGTAAATATAAATAATTGAAATGGGTATATATTTGTTTTTTGTTAAGTTGCCTAATAATTATGCACAGTAATAGTCACCTGCACACACAGATATCCCCCTAAAATAGCTAAAACTAAAAACAAACTAAAAACTACTTCCAAAAATATTCAGCTTTGATATTTATGAGTTTTTTGGGTTCATTGAGAACATGGTTGTTGTTCAATAATAAAATTAATCCTCAAAAATACAACTTGCCTAATAATTCTGCACTCCCTGTAGTTTCCAGACACATGGCAAAGGGCTCCGTAGGATTACTAGGTAGTATCCCATAACAGGTTCTGTTATTTAGAAGATCATAACACATAGTCTGATACATAATAGAGTGATCCATAATGACCACATTACCCCCTTTATCTGAAGATTTGCAAACAATTGTTGCATCTTCAGTGAGTGCTTTTAAAGCCTTCCATTCTGCATTATTAAGATTTTTTGTAGTATGAGAGTTAGTAGGAGGAATGGCTTCCAACTGTTCAGTGACTAATTTGTAAAAAACATCAAGTACCTGAGTATCTTGTGGCGGTGGCATTTTTTTGCTACCCAATCTGAGGGAGGTAATGGGTTCCTGGCCAGGAGTTCTCAAGTTCTCTTCTAAAAGGGTACTAAGTAGAGTTGAGCGAACACCTGGATGTTCGGGTTCGAGAAGTTCGGCCGAACTTCCCGGAAATGTTCGGGTTCGAGATCCGAACTCGACCCGAACTTCGTCCCGAACTTCGTCCCGAACCCGAACCCCATTGAAGTTAATGGGGACCCGAACTTTTCGGCACTAAAAAGGTTGTAAAACAGCCCAAGAAAGGGCTATAGGGCTGCAAAAGGCAGCAAAATGTAGGCAAATCCCCTGCAAACAAATGTGGATAGGGAAATGAATAAAAATAAAAATAAAATAAATAAAAATTAACCAATATCAATTGGAGAGAGGTCCTATAGCAGAGAATCAGGCTTCATGTCATAGCAGAGAATCATGCTTCATGTCACCCACCACTGGAACAGGCCATTGTCAGATATTTTTAGGCTCCGGCACCCAGACAGAGGAGAGAGGTCCCACAGCAGAGAATCAGGCTTCATGTCATAGCAGTGAATCAGGCTTCATGTCACCCACAACTGGAACAGGCCATTGTCAGATATTTTTAGGCCCCGGCACCCAGACAGAGGAGAGAGGTCCCAAAGCAGAGAATCAGGCTTCATGTCATAGCAGAGAATCATGCTTCATGTCACCCAACACTGGAACAGGCCATTGTCAGATATTTTTAGGCCCCGGCACCCAGACAGAGGAGAGAGGTCCCATAGCAGAGAATCAGGCTTCATGTCACCCACCACTGGAACAGGCCATTGTCAGATTTTTTTAGGCCTTGGCACCCAGACAGAGGAGAGAGGTCCCATAGCAGAGAATCAGGCTTCATGTCATAGCAGAGAATCATGCTTCATGTCACCCAACACTGGAACAGGCCATTGTCAGATATTTTTAGGCCCCGGCACCCAGACAGAGGAGAGAGGTCCCATAGCAGAGATTCAGGCTTCATGTCATAGCAGAGAATCAGGCTTCATGTCACCCAACACTGGAACAGGCCACTGTCAGATATTTTTAGGCCCCAGCACCCAGACAGAGGAGAGGTTCATTCAACTTTGGGTTGCCCCACAATATAATGGTAAAATGAAAATAAAAAGAGGATTGAATGAAGAAGTGCCCTGGAGTACAATAATATATGGTTAAGGGGAGGAAGTTATAAATGTCTAATCTGCACAAGGGATGGACAGGTCCTGTGGGATCCATGCCTGGTTCATTTTTATGAACGTCAGCTTGTCCACATTGGCTGTAGACAGGCGGCTGTGTTTGTCTGTAATGACGCCCCCTGCCGTGCTGAATACACGTGCAGACAAAACGCTGGCCGCCGGGCAGGCCAGCACCTCCAAGGCATAAAAGGCTAGTTCTGGCCAAGTGGACAATTTGGAGACCCAGAAGTTGAATGGGGCCGAACCATCAGTCAGTACGTGGAGGGGTGTGCACATGTACTGTTCCACAATGTTAGTGAAATGTTGCCTCCTGCTAACACGTTCCATATCAGGTGGTGGTGCAGTTAGCTGTGGAGTGTTGACAAAACGTTTCCACATCTCTGCCATGCTAACCCTGCCCTCAGAGGAGCTGGCCGTGACACAGCTGCGTTGGCGACCTCTTGCTCTTCCTCTGCCTTCGCTTTGGGCTTCCACTTGTTCCCCTGTGACATTTGGGAATGCTCTCAGTAGCGCGTCTACCAATGTGCGCTTGTACTCGCGCATCTTCCTATCACGCTCCAGTGCAGGAGGTAAGGTAGGCACATTGTCTTTGTACCGGGGATCCATTAGGGTGGCAACCCAGTAGTCCGCACACGTTAAAATGTGGGCAACTCTGCTGTCGTTGTGCAGGCACTGCAGCATGTAGTCGCTTATGTGTGCCAGGCTGCCCAGAGGTAAGGACAAGCTGTCCTCTGTGGGAGGCGTATCGTCATCGTCCTGCGTTTCCCCCCAGCCACGCACCAGTGATGGGCCCGAGCTGTGTTGGGTGCCACCCCGCTGTGAATATGCTTCATCCTCCTCCACCTCCTCCTCATCCTCGTCCTTCTCGTCCTCCAGTAGTGGGCCCTGTCTGGCCACATTTGTACCTGGCCTCTGCTGTTGCAAAAAACCTCCCCCTGAGTCACTTCTAAGAGACTGGCCTGAAAGTGCTAAAAATGACCCCTCTTCCTCCTCCTCCTCCGGGGCCGCCTCCTCTTCCATCATCGCCCTAAGTGTTTTCTCAAGGAGACATAGAAGTGGTATTGTAACGCTGATAACGGCGTCATCGCCACTGGCCATGTTGGTGGAGTACTCGAAACAGCGCAACAGGGCACACAGGTCTCGCATGGAGGCCCAGTCATTGGTGGTGAAGTGGTGCTGTTCCGCAGTGCGACTGACCCGTTCGTGCTGCAGCTGAAACTCCACTATGGCCTGCTGCTGCTCGCACAGTCTGTCCAGCATGTGCAAGGTGGAGTTCCACCTGGTAGGCACGTCGCATATGAGGCGGTGAGCGGGAAGGCTGAAGTTCCGCTGTAGCGCAGACAGGCGAGCAGCGGCAGGATGTGAACGCCGGAAGCGCGGACAGACGGACCGCACTTTATGCAGCAGCTCTGACATGTCGGGGTAGTTGTAAATGAACTTCTGCACCACCAAATTTAGCACATGCGCCAGGCAAAATTTCGCCCATTATCGCACACCACCAGGCCGGGCTTGAGGCTCACCGGCAGCAACCACTCGTCGGTCTGTTGTTCAATACCCCGCCACAACTCCTGCGCAGTGTGGGGCCTGTCCCCCAAACATATGAGTTTCAGAATGGCCTGCTGACGTTTACCCCGAGCTGTGCTGAAGTTGGTGGTGAAGGTGTGTGGCTGACTGGATGAGCAGGTGGAAGAAGAGGAGGAGGAGGTTACAGGAGGCAAAGAATGTTGCCCTGCGATCCTTGGCGGCGAAAGGACGTGCGCCAAACTGCTCTCCGCCTGGGGCCCAGCCGCCACTACATTTACCCAGTGTGCAGTTAGGGAGATATAGCGTCCCTGGCCGTGCTTACTGGTCCACGTATCTGTGGCTAGGTGGACCTTGCCACAGATGGCGTTCCGCAGTGCACACTTGATTTTATCGGATACTTGGTTGTGCAGGGAAGGCACAGCTCTCTTGGAGAAGTAGTGGCGGCTGGGAACAACATACTGTGGGACAGCAAGCGACATGAGCTGTTTGAAGCTGTCTGTGTCCACCAGCCTGAGTGACAGCATTTCATAGGCCAGTAGTTTAGAAATGCTGGCATTGAGGGCCAGGGATCGAGGGTGGCTAGGTGGGAATTTACGCTTTCTCTCAAATGTTTGTGAGATGGAGAGCTGAACTCTGCCATGTGACATGGTTGAGATGCTTGGTGGCGGAGGTGGTGGTGTTGGTGGTACATCCTCTGTTTGCTGGGCGGCAGGTGCCAACGTTCCTCCAGAGGCGGAGGAAGAGGCCGAGGCAGCAGCAGAAGAGCTAGCAGGGGGAGCCTGAGTGAGTTCCTTGTTTTTAAGGTGTTTACTCCACTGCAGTTCATGCTTTGCATGCAGGTGCCTGGTCATGCAGGTTGTGCTAAGGTTCAGAACGTTAATGCCTCGCTTCAGGCTCTGATGGCACAGCGTGCAAACCACTCGGGTCTTGTCGTCAGCACATTGTTTGAAGAACTGCCACGCCAGGGAACTCCTTGAAGCTGCCTTTTGGGTGCTCGGTCCCAGATGGCAGTGGCCAGTAGCAGGCGAACTCTCTTAATGGCGGGTGTTCTGCTTTTGCCCACTGCTCCCTCTTTTGCTACGCTGTTGGCTCGGTCTCACCACTGCCTCTTCCTCTGAACTTTGAAAGTCAGTGGCACGACCTTCATTCCATGTGGGGTCTAGGACCTCATCGTCCCCTGCATTGTCTTCCACCCAGTCTTGATCCCTGACCTCCTGTTCAGTCTGCACACTGCAGAAAGACGCAGCAGTTGGTACCTGTGTTTCATCATCAGAGACGTGCTGAGGTGGTATTCCCATGTCCTCATCATCAGGAAACATAAGTGGTTGTGCGTCAGTGCATTCTATGTCTTCCACCGCTGGGGAAGGGCTAGGTGGATGCCCTTGGGAAACCCTGCCAGCACAGTCTTCAAACAGCATAAGAGACTGCTGCATAAGTTGAGGCTCAGACAGTTTCCCTGATATGCATGGGGGTGATGTGACAGACTGATGGGCTTGGTTTTCAGGCGCCATCTGTGCGCTTTCTGCAGAAGACTGGGTGGGAGATAATGTGAACGTGCTGGATCCACTGTCGGCCACCCAATTGACTAATGCCTGTACCTGCTCAGGCCTTACCATCCTTAGAATGGCATTGGGCCCCACCAAATATCGCTGTAAATTCTGGCGTCTACTGGGACCTGAAGTAGTTGGTACACTAGGACGTGTGGATGTGGCAGAACGGCCATGTCCTCTCCCAGCACCAGAGGGTCCACTAACACCACCATGACCATGTCCGCGTCCCTTACTAGATGTTTTCCTCATTGTTACCGTTCACCACAATAAGAAAAAAATTATTTGGCCCAATGTATTGTATTCAAATTCAGGCCTTTTTTTACAGGCACCTAACACTATCTGGCTATCTACTTAGGTACCGTATTACACTAATACATGCACAGCAGTAACCACAGATTTAGCTGAATATAAATTGTAGGCCTAGTATTTAGGCCCTGGATGACAGGTATCCCTTTACGGACAAAATTACACTTGGAGATGCACGGTAGCTTGTGAAGTTATTGAGAATGACCCTATCCGCACCTTCAATCTAATATACCCTTTTATGGATAGATTTAAACTTGGCCAGATACAGCAGAAACCACTGATTTAGGGAATTGCTAAGTTGGGAATTGTATTTCAACCCAGAACAAAAACTGTGCTTTGGCAGACACTAAATAACTTTGCCAGGCACAGCAGTAACCACAGATTTAGCTGAATATAAATTGTAGGCCTAGTATTTAAGCTGTGAATGACAGGTATACGTTTACGGACAGAATTAGAATTGGAGATGCACGGTAGCGTTTGATGTTATTGAGAATGACCCTATCCGCACCTTCAATCTAATATACCCTTTTATGGATAGATTTAAACTTGGCCTGATACAGCAGAAACCACTGATTTAGGGAATTGCTAAGTTGGGAATTGTATTTTAACCCAGAACAAAAACTGTGCTTTGGCGGACACTAAATAACTTTGCCAGGCACAGCAGTAACCACAGATTTAGCTGAATATAAATTGTAGGCCTAGTATTTAGGCGGTGGATGACAGGTATACGTTTACGGACAGAATTAGACTTGGAGATGCATGGTAGCGTTTGAAGTTATTGAAAATGACCCTATCCACACCTTCAATCTAATATACCCTTTTTTGGATTGATTTAAACTTGGCCTGATAAAGCAGAAGAAACCACTTATTTAGGGAATTGCTAAGTTGGGAATTGTATTTCAACCCAGAACAAAAACTGTGCTTTGGCAGACACTAAATTTCTTTGCCAGGCACAGCAGTAACCACTGATTTAGCTGAATATAAATTGTAGGCCTAGTATTTAAGCGGTGGATGACAGGTATACGTTTACGGACAGAATTAGAATTGGAGATGCACGGTAGCGTTTGAAGTTATTGAGAATGACCCTATCCGCACCTTCAATCTAATATACCCTTTTATGGATAGATTTAAACTTGGCCTGATACAGCAGAAACCACTGATTTAGGGAATTGCTAAGTTGGGAATTGTATTTCAACCCAGAACAAAAACTGTGCTTTGGCAGACACTAAATAACTTTGCCAGGCACAGCAGTAACCACAGATTTAGCTGAATATAAATTGTAGGCCTAGTATTTAAGCTGTGGATGACAGGTATACGTTTACGGACAGAATTAGAATTGGAGATGCACGGTAGCGTTTGATGTTATTGAGAATGACCCTATCCGCACCTTCAATCTAATAAACCCTTTTATGGATAGATTTAAACTTGGCATGATACAGCAGAAACCACTTATTTAGCGAATTGCTAAGTTGGGAATTGTATTTCAACCCAGAACAAAAACTGTGCTTTGGCGGACACTAAATACCTTTGCCAGGCACAGCAGTAACCACTGATTTAGCTGAATATAAATTGTAGGCCTAGTATTTAAGTGGTGGATGACAGGTATACGTTTACGGACAGAATTAGAATTGGAGATGCACGGTAGCGTTTGAAGTTATTGAGAATGACCCTATCCGCACCTTCAATCTAATATACCCTTTTATGGATAGATTTAAACTTGGCCTGATACAGCAGAAACCACTGATTTAGGGAATTGCTAAGTTGGGAATTGTATTTCAACCCAGAAAAAAATATATCCTTTGCCAGACAGCAGACAGTATTGCAATTGGCTAGCCACAGCTGAAACACCAGATTTAGGGTACTGCTATTTTGGCAATTGTATAATTTCACCCCTCATTAAAATAGCAAGCACAGCCAAACCCCTGATGTAGGATATAGCAAAAAAACAACAGCACACTATTGATGGTTAAATGTACTTGGTGGCAGCTTGTGCTGGCGCACCACAAGACACAAAATGTCCGCCAATCACCCCAGAAAAAAGTGACAGAAAAACCCTCTGGGCAGCCTAAAAACAGTGAGCAATTAAATAGCAGAGGTTGAATGATACACAGCTGTACATCGATAACTTCAGTAATTGTTTTTGAAGAGTAAATCACTGCCTAATCTGGCCCTAACAGCAGCAGCTGCATCCTATCCCTACACTGATCAGAGCAGATTGACGTGCAGCGCTACGTGACTCCAGCTGAAATAGAGGCTGGGTCACATGCTGCACTGGCCAATCACAGCCATGCCAATAGTGGCTCTTGGGGCAAGTAGTATGACGCTTGTTGATTGACTGCTTTGCAGCCTTTCAAAAAGCGCCAAGAAAGCGCCGAACACCGAACCCGAACCCAGACTTTTACGAAAATGTTTGGGTTTGGTTCCGTGTCACGAACACCCCAAAATTCGGTACGAACCCGAACTATACAGTTCATCCCTAGTACTAAGTGTATGAACATCCTTTAAGATCTGAGAGAGATACACCCAGTTCCCTACAAGTCTCATTGTCATGTGTTCTGAAAACCTTTTTTCCATTTCAATTTTCGAATGAAGAGATTCAGATCCTTGATCCAACAGAATGAATCAAATCGTGTAGTGGGGACAAAGGAGAAACCTTTCAACAATACCCTACATTCAAAATCTGTTGGTAAGCGATCAGATAGGTTAATAACCTGATTGGTCAGTGATGTTATTGCAGTAAGAAGCCCTGCAGGGTGAGCTCACAGGGGTAGTTAACAAACCGAGAGTTGCTCTTGGTACTCACAGTTTTTATATACCCTGGGCAGGCGTACAGCAGTGATGGAGAGGTTGGCACATGGATCCTCTGGGGCACTCTCTGTGTATAGGGACCAGGCCAGGTGGTAGGTGAGGTGCCCTGGGTGTTGTAGGTTTAGTGTGCCTGTGGCAAGATCCCTTAAAATTTTTGACGCCAGTGCCGGTAACGGTTGCACACCGATTTATTGTAGGAAGAATTGAGGTACACACAGTTGCAGTGAACCAGAACTTCTTTTTACTGAACAGTTCAACTATTTACAGCCTTCAATTAGTTCCATATGAATGATGTTGAATACAGGCAGGCTTCATACAAATGGCAGGCTAAGTCTTTGCAAAATACTCAGAGGGGATAACACTTACAGATCAGGCTGTACTTTCCTCAGATCCTGTCTGGCTTTCACCAAGGCCCGTATGCCCTATTGCTGGCTTTATCCTTGGGTAGGGAAAACTTCCTCTGGTATGTATCCTCTTGCTGTAAATATCCTTCTGCCCTTCAGCTTTCTATTTGGCTGGATAAAAGTGGCTCTGCTCTGTACTTTTAAAGGTGCTATATATCCTCAGGAGGTAACTTCTTCCCCTGGATTAACTTCTGAGCTTCTCTTGCAGAGGGACCTCAGGCAGGCTAGCCGGAGCTACTTAGCCTCCTGGATTAGACTGAACTAACTCCTTCCTGTCTGGGCCTAACTATATATACTAAGGGCTTCCCTAGCTCCCTCTACAGCTTGGGAGGAGAAATTACACCCCTAACAGGCCTGGTACACAGGAATAACATGACATTATACATTACCTTGCAATATAAAATACCATAGCAATTTCCCACAGGAGGTGGGGCAACATGACCCTTAGTAGTGCCCACCCTTACGTAGTGGGACACTACATTATTTTGGTTTTTGAGACCGGGAGATCTGAGTGGTAACTCTGTCCCTCAATTGATAAGGGGGGACATTTAAACCCGTCTCTAAATAAGAGGAGGAAGTAGAAGAAGAGGATGGGTATGTGGCAGAAGAAGCAGAAGAGCCAGATGCTTGGGCCACACTTATTAATGACTGTGGACCAGACTGAAATTGGGTAGCAGCGCCTGTACGGGCACCTCTGTATCCCTTTTGAGGCCATCGACGTCTCCCTCTACCCCGGTTCTGAGCAGTACCCTTAGGTGTCAGATTGGCCCGTCTTTCAGTGTCAGATGAGTCTATGTCTGTTGTGGAAGAATCAGCAGCTTGATCACCTTGGGTGGAGGAATCAAAATTATAATTGAAAACACATTTTTCACGAAATTCAGTAAGATCTCGTACAAATTGCCTGTGTTTTCTTTCTTTAAGGGTAGTTTGATATCGTTCAATATTATTTTGTAGTATAGTTTCCCTCCTGGCAAAATCACTCTCTGCTTTACAATTCAATGCTGCTTCTATAAATGAATTGAGATGTTGTGTGGATTTCTCCAGTATTAGACGTTCCTCCTCCAATAACAAGTTCAAAAAAACTGAGGGAATTATCTAAGGATTCCTGTTCCCACTTGGTAAGCAAGGACACAGACCTAGATCTCTCTGCTGCGACCAAACGTACTCTGAGACCTTTGGGCACAATTTTGTGTTGAATGTAATTATCCAATGACTGTACTTCCCACCAGGATCTGAGATTAAGTGTGTATGCCTCAAACAGATCTTTAAAAATTATTTTTAACGGAGGTAAACCACCCGAGCCACTTTCACCTTCCCTCTCTGAAAACGCCTCCCTTGCCTCTCAAATCCATGATTTAACACATGAAAATATTTTCAAAAGTCGGGGGTCATCTTATACGCCGGGTGTCGTCTTATATGCCAGTATACGGCGTGCTGAAACTTACTTCCTAGCCGGACTGGAGAAGCTGTCCTTCTCCAGCTTCAGGGACAGGCGCCCTCTAGCTGAGCCACCGCACGCTGCATCCAGGCCAGCCGCTCCTGAAGCAGCCCCCTCTCCCTGCTCTCAGTGGTTCTCATGCCGGCAGTATCACATTGCGTAGTACCACACAGATCGTCTTTTAGACAGGGAGGGCTGGGCAGTCAGAGAGAGCTGACCTACCCAATCCAAGCAGGCTTTGTATGCAGTGTGCACAGAAAATACTGATACATTGCTTGCTCTGATTAGCTGGTTGTATACTGGGTTGGATTGGCGATTAAGAGGGAAAGCAGGGGGAAGCAGGAGCATCTGCACTTCAGCCAAATCTAATGTTAGAACAGCGGATCTCTAATGAAGTTTGGTGTGCATCTTATCTGTGGTGAAAAAACAGAGTCTATCTGGGGAGAAGATACATGTGGTGGTAAATACAGTACAGCACCAGTATCTGTACATACAGTACAGCACCAGTATCTGTACATACAGTACAGCACCAGTATCTGTACCGGTTCATACAGTACAGCACCAGTATCTGTACCGGTTCATACAGTACAGCACCAGTACATACAGTACAGTATACCAATGGTTAACAGTCAAGACCCCATCATGGCTCTACCAGCAAGAAGAAAGAAATATGAAGCCAGTTTCAAACTTAAAGTTGTAAACTTTGCCATGGAACATAATAACTGCACTGCTACAAGACAATATGGAGTAACAGAAAAGATGGTTTGGGACTGGAAAGCAAATGAAAAAGCATTAAAGAGTATGCTAAAGGGTAAGTGTGCATTAAGAAGAGGCACCTCACATTGGCCAAAACTCGAAAAAAAATTGAATGAGCATCGCCAAAACGGTTATGTAGTGACACAAAATAAATTACGTTTGTTTGCACTTCAGTGGGCCAAATCTAACCCAGATCACAGCAACAGATTTAAGGCCACTATATCCTGGTGCACTAGATTCTTGGGAAGGCATAATATGGTACTGAAGCAAAAGATGAAAATTGCACAACAATTACCTGCATATCTTGATGCCAAAGTAAATAGTGTTGGAGGGGTAGTCTTATACGGCGAGTATAGCCCAAACCCTATATTTTAACTGGAAAAGTTGGGGGTCATCTTATACGCCGGAAAATACAGTAATAATATAATTCTGCATGAAGACTGAGTGCAACTTCTTATGTATATATGTATATAGATAAGGGTACTTTCACACTAGCGTTCGAAGAATCCAGCAGGCAGTTTCGTTGCCGGAACTGCCTGCTGGATCTGGAAATCCGTATTGCAAACAGATATCTTTTTTTCTGGATACGGATCCGTTGGACTTATTCATTGAAATAACGGATCCGTTCTTTCCAGTATCATCCGGCGATGCAGCAATTTCCGGAACACATGGTACCGGATCGCGCATTAATACATTTCAATGAAAATGAATGCCGGATCCGGCAAGTGCGGTAGTGTTCCGGGATTTTGGCTGGAGAAAATACTGCAGCATGGGACGGAACGGAAGACATTCTGAAGCATACTGAATGGATTGCTTTCCATTCAGAATACATTATGATAAAACTGATGCGTTTTTTTATGGTATTGAGACCGTTTACCGGATTTCAACACCGGAAAAGAATAACTCTAGTGTGAAAGAAGCCTAACTTGACACTGAAGGCTTCACAAAATATTGTAAAGGTTAAAAATGTATTACACCAGGGATCAGCAACCTTTGCCACTCCAGCTGTTGTGAAACTACATTTCCCAGCATGCTCCATTCATTTCCATGAGAGTTCTTAGAAGAGCAGAGCAAGTATGCATGCTGGGAGTTGTAGTTTCACAACAGCTGGAGTGATGGAAATTGCCTACCCCTGTATTACACTATAGTTTTTATATGTATAGTTAAAACAAAATATTAAAACATTTTGTGGAATAAAGAATTTGAATATGGAATAATGAATTTATAGGAATTTAAATATGCATATAAAAGCAATATATACATGTATAAAAGTAACAAGAAAACATTGATACAAAAATAAAAAAAGTTACTTTGGACAATATAAAATAAAGTACTAAGGAATCAGCCTTGCAATCAGCACTGGTGCCAAAATAATAGAAATGAGTGTGAGTATTTGAATTAATGTATATTATGTATCACAATGTACTGCTTAAATTTCATCACCATATACTATTCATAATTCAAAACATCTTAGGAGAAAGAGTGCATGCAGCAAACACCAGGGAGAAAGTTTTTGCACTTGTATCCATTATTGCTATAGGATTCCTAAATAGAGCCTCACAAATGACAATACAAGAATACATCTTTATTAAATCATCCAAAAAAGACATCATATACATAATATTAAGCAATTGAATTAAGTGCTATGAGATGGAAGAAAGCCCTCCCCACATAAACTGGAGTCAATAGGGTAAGTATACTGCCCCCCAATGGTGGCTATAAATAACACAGTTTAAGGCCTCAAGCACACGACCGTTGTTTGGAGCTCGGATGCGGACCCATTCACTTCAATGGGGCCATTCACAAAAAAATATATAGCATGTCCTATTCTTGTCCGTTTTGCGGACAAGAATAGGCATTTCTACAATGGGCCGCCCGTTCTGTTCCGCAAATTGCGGAAGGCACACGGTTGGCTTCCGTTTTTAGCGGATCGCGGTTTGTGGACCACAAAAAACGGAACGGTCGTGTGCATGAGGCCTAACAAGGGGTTCCAAATACAGTATATGCCAATAGGCTGAATGAGCCGTACATAGAAAATAACACCCCGATCCACCAATTAAACAGTATATTAAGCAGATAGCAGTAGGGAAGACAGTAAATATGCCACACCGCTATTATGCAATCAGTATATCAATACCATGATGTTATCATATGTTATAACATTTGTTCCATGGGAGATATGAAGCTGACATTCCAGTGATAGAAGTATCATAAATCCTAAGTGGGAGATACACATGGTGTAAGAACACACCATATAGTCAGCACAATCACCAATCTACCCCAGAAAAACATGCAGCAGTCCTGAAGTCATACCTCAACACACACCTTATACAGAGGGCATTATTCTTATGGGCACTATGGGGGGAGGGGAGGTCTGTTATCTTAGGATGATAGTAAAGTGAGGAATCTGAAAAAAAATCTGTGAAAATCTGCAGAGATGAGACACAGCTGAAAGATGGTATCATGAAGGTCCTATCTCCGAATGAAGACGCTGAGGAAAATCTACATCACAGGAGATGTCACTGGATGTAACAGGTATGGTGCTGTATTCTCCTGTATATTTCATAGCAATGTATGTTATGTTGTTATGTCCATCCAAATATATATTATTATTATTATTATTATATTTATTTATTTTGGGGGGGGGGGGGGGTGGATATAGAATATGGCCCACACTGCCGAAGCCTGGCCCCAGACTTCAGGTCACACTGTATGTGTTCTGAATTCTGGGGCCTCACACCCATCTACTACATTATCTGTACTTAGAGAGTTATCACTGTGTTATCTGTGGTGTTACATAGGACTGAAGGTGACATCTACTGCAATATATGTTAAAAGAGACATGGTCACAGCTTGGGGGGTTGCAATACTTGGCTTGCCCCGGATGCTGGCAACCCACGCTACGCCACTGTAATCGGGACCTGCCCAAGGTGCGTCACATGACACCCTCACATGATCAATACTAACAGGAGACTACCCAAGAGGTGTCAGGTGACTCACCCACATGGCTGTCATGACAGGGTTGTCATGTCAACCTGTTGCAAGTACACATATCATCTAATAAGGATTGTATAGATACCATGCAGCCTTCAGCACTACAAGGAAAGAAATAAAGACCTAAACTAATTGTTCAGATATATCCACTGTCGCTGCAGACATAACTTTGTACAATGTGAAATTTTTAAAAAAATGATTGATATAAAACATATACAGAACAGACCAAAAGTTTGGACAGACCTTCTCATTCAAAGAGTTTTTTTTATTTTCATGACTATGAAAATTGTAGATTCACACTGAAGACATCAAAACTATGAATTAACACATGTGGAATTATATACATAACAAACAAGTGTGAAACAACAGAAAATATGTCATATTCTAGGTTCTTCAAAGTAGCCACCTTTTGCTTTGATTACTGCTTTGCACACTCTTGGCATTCTCTTGATGAGCTTCAAGAGGTAGTCCCCTGAAATGGTTTTCACTTCACAGGTGTGCCCTGTCAGGTTTAATAAGTGGGATTTCTTGCCTTATAAATGGGGTTGGGACCATCAGTGGCGTTGAGGAGAAGTCAGGTGGATACACAGCTGATAGTCCTACTGAATAGACTGTTAGCTGCTTTTTTCTTGCCATAATACAAATTCTAAGTAAAGAAAAACGAGTGGCCATCATTACTTTAAGAAATGAAGGTCAGTCAGTCAGCCGAAAAATTGGGAAAACTTTGAAAGTAAGGGCTATTTGACCATGAAGGAGAGTGATGGGGTGCTGCGCCAGATGACCTGGCCTCCACAGTCACCGGACCTGAACCCAATCCAGATGGTTTGGGGTGAGCTGGACTGCAGAGTGAAGGCAAAAGGGCCAACAAGTGCTAAGCATCTCTGGGAACTCCTTCAAGACTGTTGGAAGTCCATTTCAGGGGACTACCTCTTGAAGCTCATCAAGAGAATGCCAAGAGTGTGCAAAGCAGTAATCAAAGCAAAAGGTGGCTACTTTGAAGATCCTAGAATATGACATATTTTCTGTGGTTTCACACTTGTTTGTTATGTATATAATTCCACATGTGTTAATTCATAGTTTTGATGCCTTCATAGTCATGAAAATAAAGAAAAATTTTTGAATGAGAAGGTGTGTCCAAACTTTTGGTCTGTACTGTGTGTGTGTGTGTGTGTGTATATATATATATATATATATATATATATACACACAGTATACAAACCGGATTCCCAAAAAGTTGGGACACTATACAAATCGTGAATAAAAACTGAATGCAATGATGTGGAGGTGCCAACTTCTAATATTTTATTCAGAATAGAACATAAATCACGAAAATAAAAGTTTAAACTGAGAAAATGTACCATTTTAAGGGAAAAATATGTTGAATCAGAATTTCATGGTGTCAGCAAATCCCCAAAAGTTGGGACAAGGCCATTTTCACCACTGTGTGGCATCTCCCCTTCTTCTTACAACACTCAACAGACGTCTGGGGACCGAGGAGACCAGTTTCTCAAGTTTAGAAATAGGAATGCTCTCCCATTCTTGTCTAATACAGGCCTCTAACTGTTCAGTCGTCTTGGGCCTTCTTTGTTGCACCTTCCTCTTTATGATGCGCCAAATGTTCTCTATAGGTGAAAGATCTGGACTGCAGACTGGCCATTTCAGTACCCGGATCCTTCTCCTACGCAGCCATGATGTTGTGATTGATGCAGAATGTGGTCTGGCATTATCTTGTTGAAAAATGCAGGGTCTTCCCTGAAAGAGATGACGTCTGGATGGGAGCATATGTTGTTCTAGAACCTGAATATATTTTTCTGCATTGATGGTGCCTTTCCAGACATGCAAGCTGCCCATGCCACATGCACTCATGCAACCCCATACCATCAGAGATGCAGGCTTCTGAACTGAGCGTTGATAACAACTTGGGTTGTTCTTGTCCTCTTTGGTCCGGATGACATGGCGTCCCAGATTTCCAAAAAGAACTTTGAATCGTGACTCGTCTGACCACAGAACAGTCTTCCATTTTGCCACACTCCATTTTAAATGATCCCTGGCCCAGTGAAAACGCCTGAGCTTGTGGATCTTGCTTAGAAATGGCTTCTTCTTTGCACTGTAGAGTTTCAGCTGGCAACGGCGGATGGCACGGTGGATTGTGTGCACTGACAATGGTTTCTGGAAGTATTCCTGAGCCCATTCTGTGATTTCCTTTACAGTAGCATTACTGTTTGCGGTGCAGTGTCGTTTAAGGGCCCGGAGATCACGGGCATCCAGTATGGTTTTACGGCCTTGACCCTTACGCACAGAGATTGATCCAGATTCTCTGAATCTTCGGATGATGTTATGCACAGTTGATGATGATAGATGCAAAGTCTTTGCAATTTTTTGCTGGGTAACACCTTTCTGATATTGCTCCACTATCTTTCTGTGCAACATTGTGGGAATTGGTGATCCTCTACCCATCTTGGCTTCTGAGAGACACTGCCACTCTGAGAAGCTCTTTTTATAACCAATCATGTTGCCAATTGACCTAATTAGTGTTAATTGGTTTTCCAGCTCTTCGTTATGCTCAAATTTACTTTTTCCAGCCTCTTATTGCCACTTGTCCCAACTTTTTGGGGATTTGTTGACACCGTGAAAATTGGAATCAACATATTCTTCCTTTAAAATTATACATTTACTCGGATTAAACGTTTGATCTGTCATCCACGTTCTATTACAAATAAAATATTGACATTTGCCATCTCCACATCATTGCATTCAGTTTTTATTCACAATTTGTTTAGTGTCCCAACTTTTTTGGAATCCGGTTTGTATGATATATATATATAGAAAAGTAAAGAAAAGAAGCAGCACTCAAGAAAGTATGCGGGTGCAAAAAATCCTCCTTATCAGACCTGTGACCAAGGTCCAAGTTGTAGATACAAAGCAAAAAATGAAGGCAGCACTCCAAATAGTGAAGAAAGTGGAAGGTTTATTCACCCAACCAGCAGCAACGTTTCAGCTCTCTCTATGGAGCCTTTGTCCAGCTGAGTAACATGTGCATAGTAACATACATAAGTAGTGGCAGTGATTAACATGATTGCAAATCCAATCAAAATGTCATAGAAACAAATAAGATAAATATAAAAAATACAGTCATATGAATAGTACAATTCATCCATACACCTGGTGTCAATATGATGGGGCATAAGTGAATATATAAAAATACATAATGTAATTCATATTGTGTGAAATATATCCAAATCTTGCATAATTGGTAATCATTACAACAGTGAACAGGTGTGTAAATAAAATAGAATCGATTAAAAACCTTTGAATGGATCAATGCTGGCTGAAGCGACATGGTGGAGACTGCTGGCGTCCGGAAACAACAACGGCGCATGCGGCGCACTATCTGTTATCGCGAGACTTGTACAAGAGCTGAGTATCATTATAGACCATAACAAAGATGGCCACTGTGGGAACATCGCATTAGGGCGCATGCGCAACACGGCACTGTCGCCCATCCAGCTTAGAGCATCACTAAATTGTAGAGCATATACCGCAGTGTTTTAGCAGAAAAGCCGGTCCATGAATCGGGGGCCGGCGGTTCAATGCCGGTCACCGTCAGGGTATCCGTATCGACAGGGGGGCGTGGCAATCATACCAACTCCACCCCGTCGTCCAGATGTATCGGCACATCCGCACCATGACGCTCAGGACAGCCATGTAGTGACAAATCCAAAATATGAATCAATCACACTGACCAGAAAGAGCGCATGGATCCAATGCATCGGTAATCATATGAGAATGAAAATGTATACAAAAAAATTCATTAAGAGAGAAAACAGGACTGTCTGACCGTCTGTGTAATGTGACCCAAGACCCTAAATAGGAGCCAGGGCCACACAAGACAGACAGGGACGGTCACTGAAATGCTCAGCATCACAAAATAGTACAAAGTTGTATATAGGGATCGCCGACACAGTTCCTCCAGTCTTCACCATATATGTCCATTCATAATATGAAGTCATAGTAATTTCCTATATAGGACAAAGAAGATAAGGGAAAATTCTATTAATATATAGCACATGTTATTTTCCATACACGCAATCCAAATAAAAGAAAGAATATGCATAATCAGCAATTAGACAACCCTGAATTCCACATTTAAACCCTGAGGCTTCAGAGTGCCTAAAGTGTAGATCCAATACAGTTCACGTTTTTTTAGGAGTTTAATGCGGTCACCTCCTCGTCTGGAGGGGGTTATTTGTTCCAGAATTCTGAATCTCAAATCATTTTGTGTGTGTTTGGCATCAACAAAATGTTTTGACACAGGGAGATCCATTTTTTGTTTTCGAATAGAATAACGGTGTTGGTTAAGACGAGTTTTTACGTCCCAGGTGGTCTCCCCAATATATAAAAGATTACAGGGGCAGATTAGCAAGTAGACAACATACGACGAATCGCATGTTAGGTACTGTCTAATTTTAACGCTCTGTCCTGAGATTGGATGGAGAAATGTATCACCTCTCAGCATTAACTTGCAGTTAATACAATTGTAACACGGGTAGCAGCCCTTCCTAGTGGACCCAAAATAGGTCTCACATGTCTCCCTAGATGTACCAATATCAGATTTGACCAGTCTGTCGCCCAGATTGCGACTACGTCAATATGAGCAAAGAGGTGGGGATTTGAATTCCTCAACCTGCTCAAAATTGCTGGCTAAAATTCGCCAGTGCTTTCTAATAATGGCCGCAATATTCGTGCTGTTGGTGCTGAACTCAGAAACAAAAGGGATCCGAGGCTGGGATCGTTTGGGATCACCTAGTCCCGCCTTGATGGTCTCGTTGGTGTTGGTGTGTTCTTGAATGAGTTTTTTGGGGTATCCACGTATCTGGAATTTTTGACCCATTTCTTTTAATCTCATATCAACTTGTAATGGATCTTGTACAATTTTCTTCACACGAAGAAGCTGACTGAAAGGGAGTGACCTTAGCATAGGTTTTGGGTGGTGACTCTCATAACGCAACAGTGTGTTTTTATCTGTTGGTTTTACACATAAGTCAGTTGTTAGTTTACCATTTTGAATGCTGACCTGAGTATCTAGAAATTGTATTGTTGACAGTGTAAATTTAACACTGGGATCAATAGTGTTAAGAAAAGCGTGGAAGGCGATGAGGTCCCCCGTGGCGCCGACCCAAATCAGAAAAATGTCGTCGATGTATCGCCACCACCCCAGCACATGGCTGAAGTGGTGGCACACATAGACGACAGACTCCTCAAGATGGGACATGTAAAGATTTGCGTAAGTCGGCGCCACGTTGGACCCCATCGCGGTCCCACGCAATTGTAGGAAAAAATCATCCTGGAACAGGAAATAGTTCCTGGTCAGGATGAACCTAAGCAAAGAGCTCAAGAACTGTTGACAATCACTGCTGTATTGTGTCTTCTCTAAAATCTGTTCAATGACTCGTATACCTAACTCGTGTTCTATAGAGGTGTAAAGGCTTACCACGTCAAATGAAGCCAATAACACCCCCTTGGGTAAGGTCAGATCTGCAATTTTGGTTAAAAAATCATTAGTATCTCTGATATAGGAACGTGATGCTACTGCATAGGGGCGCAAGATTTTATCCAGAAAGATGGCTGCTTTACAAAACAATGAGTCCATCCCCGAGACAATGGGGTGTCCCGGGGGTGGAGTCAGAGACTTGTGTATCTTCGGTAACGTATATAAAATAGGCGTTGTCGGCTTATCACAGTACAAAAATGAGAAAATTTTATCATCAATTACACCTTTTACTTTTGCTCCAATCAGGATATCCTTGAGCTCTCTCAGCAACACAAACTTTGGATCATTATAGATCCTTTCATACACCTTGGTGTCAGCCAATTGCTCCCTGATCTCGGCCACATAGGATCCGGTGTCCATGACCACAACCCCACCACCTTTGTCAGCAGACTTGATGGTGAGGCTGCGGTCTGAAGCCAGATCTCTAAGTGCCGACATCTCTGCTGAAGTCATATTAGCAAATTTCAATGGATGCTGGGATGTATCCTATTTGAGGTTTCCGATGTCGCGTTTAACCGCGAGACCAAAAGCCTCAATGGCAGGATGATCTATGACTGGAGTGAAATCACTTTTGAGGAATAACCCCATATTTTTCAGATTTAGTTCACTAGTGCCTACGTTCTCAGACAAAGGTCTAGCATCCTGATTCGCAAACCATACCTTTAACTTAATATTGCGTAGGAATCTCTGCAGATCCATTTCTAAATCAAACCATTTCGTGGTGTTTCTTTTTTAGGGGCAACCCCCGAGTCGACAGGACTCGCAGAGGGGGGAGGAGACAACACAAACAGAAGAAAAGTGAAAAATGTGCAGCCTCAACAGGGCAGGACTCTAAGACGCAAGACATAGGGCATGATACAGTGGTAAATATTTCCTCGGCGAATCTGAGTACTGTACAGTTATCTGTGCTAAATAAAGGTCTATCATTCTGTCCCGCAAACACCACGAAATGGTTTGATTTAGAAATGGATCTGCAGAGATTCCTACGCAATATTAAGTTAAAGGTATGGTTTGCGAATCAGGATGCTAGACCTTTGTCTGAGAACGTAGGCACTAGTGAACTAAATCTGAAAAATATGGGGTTATTCCTCAAAAGTGATTTCACTCCAGTCATAGATCATCCTGCCATTGAGGCTTTTGGTCTCGCGGTTAAACGCGACATCGGAAACCTCAAACAGGATACATCCCAGCATCCATTGAAATTTGCTAATATGACTTCAGCAGAGATGTCGGCACTTAGAGATCTGGCTTCAGACCGCAGCCTCACCATCAAGTCTGCTGACAAAGGTGGTGGGGTTGTGGTCATGGACACCGGATCCTATGTGGCCAAGATCAGGGAGCAATTGGCTGACACCAAGGTGTATGAAAGGATCTATAATGATCCAAAGTTTGTGTTGCTGAGAGAGCTCAAGGATATCCTGATTGGAGCAAAAGTAAAAGGTGTAATTGATGATAAAGTTTTCTCATTTTTGTACTGTGATAAGCCGACACAACTATTTTATATACGTTACCGAAGATACACAAGTCTCTGACTCCACCCCCGGGACGCTCCATTGTCTCGGGGATGGACTCATTGTTTTGTAAAGCAGCCATCTTTCTGGATAAAATCTTGCGCCCCTATGCAGTAGCATCACGTTCCTATATCAGAGATACTAATGATTTTTTAACCAAAATTGCAGATCTGACCTTACCCAAGGGGGTGTTATTGGCTTCATTTGACGTGGTAAGCCTTTACACCTCTATAGAACACGAGTTAGGTATACGAGTCATTGAACAGATTTTAGAGAAGACACAATACAGCAGTGATTGTCAACAGTTCTTGAGCTCTTTGCTTAGGTTCATCCTGACCAGGAACTATTTCCTGTTCCAGGATGATTTTTTCCTACAATTGCGTGGGACCGCGATGGGGTCCAACGTGGCGCCGACTTACGCAAATCTTTACATGTCCCATCTTGAGGAGTCTGTCGTCTATGTGTGCCACCACTTCAGCCATGTGCTGGGGTGGTGGCGATACATCGACGACATTTTTCTGATTTGGGTCGGCGCCACGGGGGACCTCATCGCCTTCCACGCTTTTCTTAACACTATTGATCCCAGTGTTAAATTTACACTGTCATATTCTGAGTCAACAATACAATTTCTAGATACTCAGGTCAGCATTCAAAATGGTAAACTAACAACTGACTTATATGTAAAACCAACAGATAAAAACACACTATTGCATTATGAGAGTCACCACCCAAAACCTATGCTAAGGTCACTCCCTTTCAGTCAGCTTCTTCGTGTGAAGAAAATTGTACAAGATCCATTACAAGTAGATATGAGATTAAAAGAAATGGGTCAAGAGCGCCGGACTGTGATGGCCGCATAGTCAGGAGCTCTCCGTACTGATTCCTGCACAGCACCAGCTAACGCAAGCCGACAGACGAGACGATGGTTAAAATCGGTAACCCAAGATCTGGGGATAACTCTAATGCCCCCAAACCCCTTAATATTAGCGGGGACATGGACAAATTTATAAAGAAGGCTGCCGCCACAGTAGCGGCTAGGGAACCTAAAATGGCGCCGGCTGCATCACATAAGGCGCGTGACCGTTCCCCTGAGATGTCCGAGGGGGAAAGCGACACAGAAGACTCCCACGGCAAAACAGCTCTCCCCATCACCCGTCGCTTCTTGAAGCAATCCCTCAGCACGGCGATGGAACCAATACTCAGTGAGTTAACTGCCCTCCGCCATGATGTTCACCACATTGGTGACAGGGTCGTTGCCTTAGAGTCCCACCAAACTGCTGTTCTGGAGCACCAGTCAGCCACGGCCTCCTCCCTACAGAAATGCCGCACCTACCTGAATGAGCTTCACAATGCTGTGGAAGATCAGGAAAACAGGGGGCGCAGAAACAACCTGCGCTTCAGGGGAGTGCCGGAATCCGTCGATGCAGCAAATATCCCGACGGTGGTGATAGAGATATGCAGCGCTATCTTGGGCCCAGATATGCCCATAGAGATTACAGTGGAAAGGGCGCATCGCGCCTTGCGACCTAAGCCCAAACCTACAGAGCCACCAAGAGACATCATATGTCGGTTCCTTAACTACCAGACCAAATCGGCAATACTGGAAGCAGCAAGAAACACACCTGATATGTCCTATGAGGGAACTCCTATTTCAGTCTTCCAAGATCTGGCTCCATCTACCCTCAAGAAGAGAAGAAGCCTGAAGCCCCTGACCGACTGGCTTAGAACAAAGAAGACACCATATAGATGGACCTTTCCATTCGGGATATCATTTTTCTATGAGGGACGCCGCCTCACCATTTCATCCTTTTCAGATTTAGCTGGAGCATATGAGCACCTGCAGATTCCTCCACTCCCTATAGAAAACTGGGAACTATATCAAGATCTCACTGACCTGCCAGAAGTTCCAAAGATCTCACCTTTTGAGCCTCCACGCACTCCGAGATCCCAGAAGAACAAGCGCAAGACCAGCCAGATGACACCATAACTCTTGGTTAATCTTCTATAGCCTGATGCCCAAGATTTCTTTAACTATCTAAGCTCCTTTCTTAACCTCTTTACTCGTGCCCACTATTCCCCTTTCTACACCTTTCCCTACCCCCCTACTCCTCCCCTCCCTCCCCCTCCCCTCCTTTCTTATCAGTCTCCCAATTCACCCCTGACATCTAAAGTCAATCTGTCTCCTTGCCTCACGGTTGAGGCTGTATTAATGTGCTGTGAGGATCACAATAGGGTTGACAACAACTTTCCCCCCTTGCGATCCTTATTATGCCTCTTAGTGTGACCCACACAAACGGGCCTTACTTTTTCAAAGTTCATTTAACAATTTTCTGTTATCTTGTTTATTTTTTGTTAAAGGTACCTATTTCTATTAGACCAACTTACATGACATGGTGGAAGAATTCTCTGGCTCCTTTCTCACCCTCCCGGATATATAGCTTCAGCAGAAACAAAAGGTGGGTCTCCGGGAGGAGGACCTGGCTACATCAAGGTAGAATGGCTGACTTATCATTTGCGTCCTTTAATGTGAAGGGCTTCAACTCCCCTTCTAAGAGGAGCCAAATCTTCGCATTACTGCGCAAAGCTGGGGCCAGCGTCCTCCTCCTACAGGAGACTCATTTCAAATTTAACCATTACCCTAATCTATCCTTTTCCAACTACCCCCTTTGGTATCATTGTGGAGGTAATTCTGCTGCATCCGGGGGGGGTGAGCATTGGATTCCAGAGGAAGATTCCTTTTAAAAATATCTCCCAACTCCAAGATCCAGAAGGGAAATACTTATTAGTGAAGGGTTCTATAGGTCCCCAAACCTATACCATTATAAATCTGTACGCCCCTAACACAGGCCAACATACTTGGTTTCCGAAAATATTTCCTCTAATAGAATCCTTTGCTGAGGGTTTGACAGTAGTTGGAGGAGACCTAAACGCTACTTTAAATCCTTCCCTAGATTCCTCTTCCCGCAAATCGAGCTTGTCTCTTAGAACACTACGTTTTATAAAAGACGGCTTTTGGAATTTAAATCTTATGGATGTATGGCATGTATTCAATCCAGACACAAAAGACTATACGTTTTACTCCCATCCCCACCAATCATATCATAGATTGGATTACCTCTTTGTGTCTAAGGAACACCTCCAACTCTGTCATGGACCCAAAATAGGTTCCATACTTCTATCGGATCATGCTCCCATATTCCTCCCAATTTCAGCACCCAAACTTAACCCAAGTAAATTTAGATGGCGGCTAAATGAATCCTTAATGAGCAACCTAAAGATTAGGGAAAAGATATTGGATTTACTCAAGGAATATTTTTCTATCAATAAAATACCCGAAACTTCAGACCAATCGCTTTGGGACGCCCATAAGCCTTATATTAGAGGACACTTCATTAGTCTTGGGGCATTCCTTAAAAAAGAAAGAAACAAAAAAATCGATTCCTTGAATAGTAGGATTTATTCCTTAGAAAAAATACACAAAAAATCTCTATTAGAGTCCCACTTTACGGAGCTTTCATCCCTAAAAGCAGAACTGAAATCCCTATTACAATAGTCCACCGCCAAATACTTCTTAAAATCTCAACATAAGTTTTATGCTCATGGGGACAAAGCGTCTAAATTTATGATGCGAAGAATAAGATAGAAGATCCACAAACTATATACACCAACTTGACTCCCCTCAAGGTGCTCCCTTGTATTCCTCAAAACTTATAGGAACTCAATTCCGCTCATTTTATGAAGCACTATATAATCTTCCTCCTACCCTGAATCCAGAAACACATTCAGATCTCCTTGCATCTTTCCTAGATTCAATCTCCCTGCCTACCTTAACACCAGTTTACCTTAGAGGAATTGACTAAGGCACTAGCCCAATCCCCGCTTGGTAAGAGCCCAGGCCCAGATGGATTCCCAGTGATCTATTACAAGACATTCCAGCAAGTGGTTCTACCGCATCTGCTCTCAGTCTGCAACATGGCTTTACAGGGGAAACATTTATCCAGAGATATGACAATGGCCCACATAACTTTAATCCCCAAAGAAGGGAAAAACCCCAAACATTGTGCAAGCTATAGGCCCATCTCACTTCTTAACATTGACCTTAAACTACTTGCGAAAATGTTAGCTAACCGCCTTGCGACCCTTCTTCCCTTGCTTGTACATGGGCATCAGGTAGGTTTTGTTAGAGGAATAGAGGGTAGAGATAACACAGCCAGAGTCCTAAACGTGCTATACTACTCTGTTTTACGGTCTAAACCGCTGCTTCTTTTAAGCACGGATGCAGAAAAAGCATTCGATAGAATTGGCTGGGTATATTTGAAACAAATCTTATTTAGGTTTGGCCTGCCTGATCCCTTTGTACAAGCTACTTTCGCAATGTACTCCCAAGCTTCAGCATCAGTACTAATTAATGGAGACCTAACCGACCCCTTTAGTATACAAAATGGCACTCGTCAGGGATGTCCCCTTTCGCCCTTACTTTTTGTTTTAGCCCTGGAACCCCTTCTTGCTAGACTGAGAGCAGACCGGGACATCCATGGAGTCATGTTGGGAGACCGAAACCACAAACTTGCGGCTTTCGCAGATGACATAATGATTATGACATCCAACCCCAGTACTTCACTCCCCTTAATCCAAAAACACCTAGATACATATAGCCTTTTGTCAAATTTCAAAATAAACAAACAAAAATCCCTAGTGAAATGTGTGAAGATTTCTCATAGAAACTAAAGTCTAAAAGAGAAGTCTCCCTTCGATTGGTCATCTCCATACATCACTTTTTTTGGGAGTAAAGATAAGCCCCAATCCGTCTGAACTATTTGCACTTAACTATTTGCCCCTCTTACAATCTATCACTACTGACATAAATAGACTAAATATTCCTACGATATCATGGTTTGGCCGTAAAAACCTTTTGGTCTCGCTAATTTTACCTCGCCTTACTTATCTCCAACAGGTTTTACCCATCCCAGTCCCTAAGTCTTATTATGTCTCCCTCAGAAAACTTTTTAGTTCATTCATTTGGACCCAAAAAAAAACAAGACTCTCTTATTCCTTACTAACGCACCCTAAGCATTCAGGAGGCATAGCCTTCCCAGATTCTGAAACATATGACAGGGCTGTCTTACTATCCAGAGCTATAGATTGGCTCAGAACACCCAATCCTAAATCTTGGGTAGCGATGGAACAAGAACTTGTAGGTCAACCCTTTCGGTCTCTTCTGTTAGGGAACTCCAGCCTGAATAAAATCCCCTCCTGTTCCTTTCCAATCATACAAGCTACCCTTAATGCTTGGAAACATCTCCAATCCTCGCATTGTTCAATACCCTTTCCATCACCAACCCTTTCGGTGGGAGATGTTATAGGCACTTCTCTCCCAGTAATAAGAGACTGCACCCCACGTGACGTTAGAGATTCTGCTATATCCATTTTTGCCCTTCATCAATCTGAAAACACTCCCCCCACAGTCAAAGAGATTCAAACTAAACTGAATCCTCACAAACAGTTTTTACCTGCTAGCCTATATCTTCACTCCTATATCTCATTACACATCTCAAATAAAGATCGGCTGAGACCCTTGGTTTGGATAGAATCACTCTTCACTTACCCTAATCCACCAAAAAAGTTAATCTCACAATTATATAGAAAACTCAATAATTCCCCGTCACTAGTCAAACCAGCTTTTATTAGAAGCTGGGAAAAAGACTTGAGTCTTGATTTCGCATTTTCTGAATTACCAAAAATATTGCTATCTTCACATGGGTCATCTCGCTGTGTGCGTATACAGGAGAATGGTTATAAGCTCTTAACCAGATGGTATAGAACTCCAGACGTGACTTCTCTTTATTCAGATGCGGCGACGGACCAATGTTGGAGATGCCTTGAGGATAGAGGATCGTTCTATCACATATGGTGGTCCTGCCCCATAATTAACAAATGGTGGCAATCCATATTTGATAAAAGCAATTCGATTTGTCACACAAATATACAGATATCTCCGTCTTTAGCTCTACTCAACATAGATATCAACATAACTCCCCCCCATCCCTCATTTCTATTTAGACAATTATTGATAGCAGCACGCCTTTTAGTGCCTAAATTCTGGTTATCAACCTCTATTCCGTCTTTGGAACAATGGAAATTGAAGGTTGACCAATTGTTTAGATTTGAGGAAATTTCCTCTTGGGAAACACGTACCCACAACACATTTTCTAAACAATGGAAGTTATGGTCAGAATATAGGCTCCCCAACCGAGATAGCTAAATTTACAACTACTCAAACTTTCACTATTACAGGAATGCGCTTTATGAAAGCACCTTATGTAACTCGAAGGATTAGGAAAACTGCCATCACATGCTAGATATGCTATAAAGAGAATTACTGTATCTTCATTTGTTTATCTATATATGGTCAAGATTCTATCCATTGGGATCCTGCCTCGACGTACAAATATACCTCGATGTACAATTATTCCTATGTCATGCTTGTTATATATGATACATTTATATGTACCTTTTTATACTTTGTTATGTTTTATTACTTTAAATAAAAAAAAATATATATATAAAAAAAGAAATGGGTCAAAAATTCCAGATACGTGGATACCCCCAAAAAACTCATTCAAGAACACACCAACAGGGTCAAATCCCTCACCAAAGAGACCATCAAGGCGGGACTAGGTGATCCCAAACGATCCCAGCCTCGGATCCCTTTTGTTTCTGAGTTCAGCACCAACAGCACGAATATTGCGGCCATTATTAGAAAGCACTGGCGAATTTTAGCCAGCAATTTTGAGCAGGTTGAGGAATTCAAATCCCCACCTCTTTGCTCATATCGACGTAGTCGCAATCTGGGCGACAGACTGGTCAAATCTGATATTGGTACATCTAGGGAGACATGTGAGACCTATTTTGGGTCCACTAGGAAGGGCTGCTACCCGTGTTACAATTGTATTAACTGCAAGTTAATGCTGAGAGGTGATACATTTCTCCATCCAATCTCAGGACAGAGCGTTAAAATTAGACAGTACCTAACATGCGATTCGTCGTATGTTGTCTACTTGCTAATCTCCCCCTGTAATCTTTTATATATTGGGGAGACCACCTGGGACGTAAAAACTCGCCTTAACCAACACCGTTATTCTATTCGAAAAAAAAAATGAATCTCCCTGTGTCAAAACATTTTGTTGATGCCAAACACACACAAAATGATTTGAGATTCAGAATTCTGGAACAAATAACCCCCTCCAGACGAGGAGGTGACCGCATTAAACTCCTAAAAAAAACGTGAACTGTATTGGATCTACACTTTAGGCACCCTGAAACCTCAGGGTTTAAATGTGGAATTCAGGGTTGTCTAATTGCTGATTATGCATATTCTTTCTTTTATTTGGATTGCGTGTATGGAAAATAACATGTGCTATATATTAATTGAATTTTCCCTTATCTTCTTTGTCCTATATAGGAAATTACTATGACTTCATATTATGAATGGACATATATGGTGAAGACTGGAGGAACTGTGTCGGCGATCCCTATATACAACTATATTGTACTATTTTGTGATGCTGAGCATTCCAGTGACCGTCCCTGTCTGTCTTGTGTGGCCCTGGCTCTTATTTTGGGTCTTGGGTCACATTACACAGACGGTCAGACAGTCCTGTTTTCTCTCTTAATGAATTTTTTTGTATACATTTTCATTCTCATATGATTACCGATGCATTGGATCCGTGCGCTCTTTCTGGCCAGTGTGATTGATTCATATTTTGGATTTGTCACTACATGGCTGTCATGAGCGTCATGGTGCGGATGTGCCGATACATCTGGACGACGTGGTGGAGTTGGTATGATTGCCACGCCCCCCTGTCGATACGGATACCCTGACGGTGACCGGCATTGAACCGCCGGCCCCCGATTCATGGACCGGCTTTTCTGCTAAAACACTGCGGTATATGCTCTACAATTTAGTGATGCTCTAAGCTGGATGGGCGACAGTGCCGTGTTGCGCATGCGCCCTAATGCGATGTTCCCACAGTGGCCATCTTTGTTATGATCTATAATGATACTCAGCTCTTGTACAAGTCTCGCGATAACAGATAGTGCGGCGCATGCGCCGTTGTTGTTGTTTCCGGACGCCAGCAGTCTCCACCATGTCGCTTCAGCCAGCATTGATCCATTCAAAGGTTTTTAATCGATTTTATTTTATTTACACACCTGTTCACTGTTGTAATGATTACCAATTATGCAAGATTTGGATATATTTCACACAATATGAATTACATTATATATTTTTATATATTCACTTATGCCCCATCATATTGACACCAGGTGTATGGATGAATTGTACTATTCATATGACTGTATTTTTTATATTTATCTTATTTGTTTCTATGATATTTTGATTGGATTTGCAATCATGTTAATCACTGCCACTACTTATGTATGTTACTATGCACATGTTACTCAGCTGGACAAAGGCTCCATAGAGAGAGCTGAAACGTTGCTGCTGGTTGGGTGAATAAACCTTCCACTTTCTTCACTATTTGGAGTGCTGCCTTCATTTTTTGCTTTGTATATATATATATAACAGGATTATAATAATGGAACACTGTCTTACATAGAGAAAATATGGACCAAACTAATAATTTCATTAAAATTGAGAGAGTATCTACCCATTATAATGTGTCAGTCACAATCAGAATTGTGAAATAAATACATTATATATACACATATCAGTGAAAGTGAATAAAATACAGTAATATAATCATATAGACAATGAATTAATAAACCTGTGTAATCGTATCGAGCATAAAATATTGTGTTCAATTTAAATAAACATAATATACAGAAAATTAAATAAGAAAAAAATAACTAAGTGTAACTAAATAAGTGAATGATAAGTGATACATGCAGAGTGAGGTGACGTGCATTGTGATTGAAGTGCCCAGTGATTAAGTGAAATGACTCAAACATAAAATTATTATAAACAACATATGTCTAAAATGCCACAATGGGAGAATTGTTAAAAAAGAAAGTGTTATACATATATGCCACAATTATAAATATACAGTACACATAGGGAAAAATCAACATATATTGTACGGTAGCTGGTGCATACAATGTTCACATATTAACAGCAACAATATCTATGTATCTCAGCCCAACTAGAGGAATAATACAAATTCAAAAGATTACATCAGCCATCCATCTTTCCTTAATTATAAAAAAAAAAAGGGGTGGCCCGAACGTTCAGTTCCCCATTTGCATTTCCAATGTCAATCTGTAGGAAAAGTAAGATATCAATCCGCCACACATCAAGGAGCATATATTTCTTATTTACAGATGATCCAAGTCAGAGACACACATGGGGGGTGTTTGTTGGGGTCCATGTTGGTATTTTGCCGCTCTCAAACCATCCTGTTGTTTATCGAAGTGTATAGGGACTCGCCATAACAAGTGGCGATTAACATGGCCGATTCCAATTGCAGATCTTCTACTTTCCTGTGGTATCTTTGCGATATGAGGGAAGGCTTTCCACCAATAGGTGCAGAAAACATTCAAAGTATTTACAAATGGAGTCATTCAAACTCTTCATACCCGACACTATCGGTTGTTTCATGTCCTTGTGGACCAGATTTTTCCAAAGTGTCTTGTTCTTCCAAGAGTGCCATCAAAGTGGTCAGGGCTTATTTTTCTGTTGCTGTGGGAATATGTGATTGCGTTTTTGAATAAAAATCTTCTTGAAAATCAATTTTTGTGCAAAAAGGTGTACATCCTTTACTGTAGAGACCCTGAAGTTGTCTCTGGGTGTCTCTTCTCTGCTGGTTGTTGTGGTTCACCATATTTGTGTTTGTTGTACCTGTTGGGATACCTTCTCCCTCCCTGGGCTGGAATATTGCCATCCTCACTTATTGATGTAGCCGATGAGGCCGACGTTGATCTCGATATCATTTTTAGATCCCTGCCTTTCCATCGATCGACTATTATTTTCCACATCATGGCGATCCTGTTGAAATTTCTTTGTCTTAGTCACTTTAATCTGCTTTTCCCAATTCAGGAATACCTCCTCCATCTCTTTTTTTATAATCTTCCAGTTCACCAGAGGAAAGTTTTGATGTCAGTTGATTTTCCATATTTATGATCTCCAATTCCAGCTGCGTTAAGGTTTGCGTATTTAATTCAATAATCAACTGCATCAGGTTAAACAAAAATGCACTGCATGCTCCTTCCCATTTTTTGCAGAATTCCTCATCCTCTATACCATAGGATGGGAAAGTCTACACACGTAGGCTCTTGGAATTAGGCCTTTTAGGATATACTTTTCCAATGTTGCCTTATTCCACCATGTTTTCATATGTCTGTGTAATAGATTTGTAAGCTCCATCTTCAGCTACTTAGTGCACCTCTGAGTTCTATCATCTCCACTTCCAGCACAAGTCGCAATGACCGCATCTGCCTGGAAGGACCAGATTACATCACGTGATTGAAAATCCATACTAACACTACGGAGTGATTCTTCTGTAAAAATACAGGAAACATTAAACAACCACCAATAATTGAACAAAATAAAAAACAATATGTGTGGAAACATATCAAAAAAACTCCTAAATAAATTAGAGCCACACAAATGACAATACAAGAGTACATCTTTGTTAAATCATCCAAAAAGGATATCATATACATAATTATAAACAATAATGATAAAACCTTGCAAAAAGTGCTATGAAATGGAAGAAAGCCCTCCCCACATAAACTGGAGTCAATAGGGTAAGTATACTGCCCCCAATGGTGGCTATAAATAACACAGTTTAACACTGGGCTACAAATACAGTATATGCCAACAGGCTAAATGAGCCGTATATAGAAAAAAACACCCCGATCCACCAATTAAACAGTATATTAAGCAGCCAGCAGTAGGGGAGACAGTGAATATGCCACACCGCTAATATGCAATCAGTATATCAATACCATGATGTTATAACATGTGATCAATGGGATATATGAAGCTGACATTCCAGTGATAGAAGTATCATAAATCCCAAGTGGGAGATACACATGGTGCAAGAACACACCATATAGTCAGCACAATCACCAATCTACCCCAGAAAAAACATGCAGCAGTCCTGAAGCCATAGCATGGCACACAATAGATCAAAACATAACTATACGAACCAGTGTAAGGAGAGCCAAGACCCAACTTACGTTTCGCAGATGGGCTTCTTCGGGGGAGGGGGGGGCATGTCTAACCACATATTTAAGAAACCTATATATACCCCAACTAATGATGCTATGAAATTCAGTATCCCTCACATGTGGAACGCATCAGCCGTCACAGCATGATGGAAATCACACAATGTAACATCCAGGACCTATCCACGGAATATCACATGACTCTCTCACATGATCACAATGTGATCTGTGTGTAAGGAAGGTGCTAACCGGGACCTGCCCATGGTGCGTCACATGACACCCTCACATGATCGCTCATGTGATCAATACTATCAGGAGCCTAAGAGGTGGCAGGTGACTCACCCACATGATCGCATTATGTGATGTATATACAAAGTAGGTACCAACCACAAGGTTGCCATGTCAATGTGTTGCAAGGACACATATCAACTAATAAGGATTGCATAGATATCATGCAGCCTGCAGCACTACAAGGAAAGAGATAAAGACCTAAACTAATTGTTCATATATATTCACTGTCTCTGCCGATATAACTTTGTACAATGTGAAAAAAAGTAAAAAAATTATTGATATAAAACACATATATACAGTTGCAAGAAAAAGTATGTGAACCCTTTGGAATGATATGGATTTCTGCACAAATTGGTCATAAAATGTGATCTGATCTTCATCTAAGTCGCACCAATAGACAATCACGGTCTGCTTAAACTAATAACACACGAATAATTAAATGTTACTATGTTTTTATTGAACACACCATGTAAACATTCACAGTGCAGGTGGAAAAAGTAGACTAATGACATCTCCAAGAGCTAATTGGAGTGAGGTGTCAACCAACTGGAGTCCAATCAATGAGATGATACTGGAGGTGTTGGTTACAGCTGCCCTGCCCTATAAAAAACACACACCAGTTCTGGGTTTGCTTTTCACAAGAAGCATTGCCTGATGTGAATGATGCCTCGCACAAAAGAGCTCTCAGAAGACCTACGATTAAGAATTGTTGACTTGCATAAAGCTGGAAAGGGTTATAAAAGTATCTCCAAAAGCCTTGCTGTTCATCAGTCCACGGTAAGACAAATTGTCTATAAATGGAGAAAGTTCAGCACTGCTTCTACTCTCCCTAGGAGTGGCCGTCCTGTAAAGATGACTGCAAGAGCACAGCGCAGACTGCTTAATGAGGTGAAGAAGAATCCTAGAGTGGCAGCTAAAGTCTCTAGCGTATGCTAACTTCCCTGTTAGCGAATGAACGATTAGAGATGTCGCGAACATAAAATTTTCCGTTCACGAGCGGCGAACGCAAATTTTTCGCAAATGTTTGCAAACGGGCGAATCGGGCGAACCGCCATAGACTTCAATAGGCAGGAGAATGTTAAAACCCACAGGGACTCTTTCTGGCCACAATAGTGATGGAAAAGTTGTTTCAAGGCGACTAACACCTGGACTGTGGCATGCCGGAAGGGGATCCATGGCAAAACTCCCATGGAAAATTACGTAGTTGACGCAGAGTCAGGTTTTAATCCATAAAGGGCATAAATCACCTAACATTCCTAAATTGTTCGGAATAACGTGCTTTAAAACATCAAGTATGATGTTGTATTGATCAGGTAGTGTAAGGGTTACGCCCGCTTCACAGTGACAGACCAAACTCCCCATTTAACGCACCGCAAAGAACCGCAAACAGTCCATTTGCACAACCGCAAACTCCCCATTTGCACAAGGTTGGATACCAAGCTAGCCATGTCCCGTTTCTTGTCCTCACTGACGTCATTGAAGGTCTCTTCCTCCACCCAGCCACGTACAACACCAAGGGTCCCCAAAAGGTGACAACAAGCCCCCTGGGACGCCTGCTGTGGTTGGTCTTCCACCTCCTCAAAGCCACCTTCCTCCTCTGACTCCTCTTCTTCAGACTCCTCTCTCTGCGTTGCCGCAGGTTCAGCAATCGACGACGACAAGGCTGCTTCTGGTGGTGATGGTGACCACAACTCTTCCTCTTCATGCTCATCTACAGCCTGATCCAGCACTCTTCGCAGGGCACGCTCCAGAAAAAACGCATATGGGATGAGGTCGATGATGTTGCCTTGGGTTTGACTGACCAGGTTTGTCACCTCCGCAAAAGGACGCATGAGCCTACAGCCATTGTGCATAAGTGTTCAGTAACGCGTCCAAAAAATACCCAGCTCCGCCGAGGCTGTCCTCTTTTTTTTTAATTAAAAAAATCTGTTCTTAACAGTTTAATCTCTGTTTTGTCCCATATCAGGGGCCGGTGTATGGAATAGATTTTAGGAACCGGGAGATGGAAAAAGATGCTTGGTTGGTCCTCTTACTTCCAATTTGGGGCACTGTGCGCACGCTTTGCAATGTACTGTGCCACCAGATATGAGTGGTGTGTTTAAGTAGTACTATTCCTATCAGTTTAATCCCTGTTATGTCTTCTTTCAGGGGACGTGTATGGAATAGATTTTAGGAACCGGAAGATGGAAAAGGATGCTTGGTCGGTCCTCCTATTTCTAATTTGGGGCACTGCGCGTGCGCCGTGCAATGTAATGTGCCACCAGATATGAGTGGTGTGTTTAAGTAGTACTATTCCTATCAGTTTAATCCCTGTTACGTCCCCTATCAGGGGACGTGTATAGAATAGATTTTAGGAACCGGGAGATGGAAAAAGATGCTTGGTTGGTCCTCTTACTTCCAATTTGGGGCACTGCGCGTGCGCCGTGTAATGTACTGTGCCACCAGATATGAGTTGTGTGTTAAGTAGTACTATTCCTATCAGTTTAATCCCTGTTACGTCCCCTATTATTATTATTATTATTATTTAATTAGGTGTGTTAAGTAGTACTATTCCTATCAGTTTAATCCCTGTTACGTCCCCTATCAGGGGCAGGTGTATGAAATAGATTTTTGGAACCGGGAGATGGAAAAAGATGCTTGTTTGGTCCTCCTACTTCCAATTTGGGGCACTGCGCGTGCGCTGTGCAATGTATTGTGCCACCAGATATGAGTGGTGTGTTAAGTAGTACTATTCCTATCAGTTTAATCCCTGTTACGTCCCCTATCAGGGGACGTGTATGGAATAGATTTTAGACAACCGCAAAGAGTTGTCAATAAACACCAATGATAAATGACTCACAGAATTGAGTACCCGTGCAGAGCCAGCACGTATAGTAAAACACCAAAAAAAAAGAGAAATAGGGCTCGCACTCAATCATATTATGAATATATGAATTTTATTAGTGTCTCCATATGAGACAAATCACAATAAAAACACATAGAACACAGTAGATGGTGAAAAAATGAGCACACCGAATGACACGGAGCACAACTAATACCTAAAATGGCAAATAAATACGAACAATGGGTATATAAATATAGCACTAATGTGCATATGGACCAAAATAGGATATCAGAAATACATATAGTCAGGCAAAGCTATAGAGGCTAGGTAAGGGTATCATGTATAATAACCAAAATATGCATATAAAGTGCAAAGTGCAAATATATCAAAGTGCATAGATAGCAGAAGCTGAGTAGTTCATAGTAAGGCCATAGACAAAGTACCTGTATAGTGCTCCAGCAACCCCGACGTACGTTTCACGCAAGGCTTCTTCAGGGGGAGGTGTGTATGGAGGGGAGGCTAATAGGATGGCTTATATAGCCAAGAGGATAGCTGCTGAATAGGAGGCAGCTGCAGACACTTAGGGAGCAGAAACATGTGTGGCCACACAAGGAAGGGAGACGAGTGCGCTCCAAGCTGGAGCGCATCGCGTCACTTCCGGTTCCTGTAGGTGAACCGCATGGTGGAACGCAAAGCGCTACTTCCGGGATTCGGCAAGAGTAATGAATACAAAGAACTAAGACCTGAGACGCTCCAACAGAACCGTGGAGCCAAATTATAACATAAGGGGGCAAATAGAGCTCATATTATAAAGCAAAACAGAGTGTATTAGGCCACAATGTAAAGTGACCATACGTGACACATCCTATGACACAATGAAAAACCAGACCCAGAGAAGTCCGCATACAGCGCTACAGTATTCAACATATTGATAAGTGAAATATATGGAAATATATAGACACCAAATATATAGAGTGTACCTAAAGAATATATGAAAAAATATATATATAAAAAATACATATAAAAAAAAAAAAATACATATAAAAAATACATATACATGTGAGGTACATACCCACAATGATACCCATGAACAATATATATACATATAGATGTCCAAAGTGAATAAGGTACAGAGCCAGCTGTACAGATGTGTTGAGATGTGTGTGGGTGCGTGTGGGCGCACGGGCGCAAAGGAAAATGACACATATGCGCACGTGAGTGCACACGCTCACAGACACAAGCAAGTGCATAGATGTATATAGATAAATAACCTACATTAATGGGGTTTTAATATACAGTAGGGGCAAAAGTCAAAAACTCAAAAACGTAATAAACCAATGCATGTGACAAGTGTAATATACATACAAATACACCATAAAGTGAAAATAATAGTCAATTAGACCAAGATGTAAATACATCTGTAGGATCCTCAACGGCAATGGGCCTGGATAAAGAAGGGGAGAAAGGAGCGCAGAATCCCGAGTATCGATAGCAACCACACCTAAATAGCTGACACAAGAGAGACATAATTAAAAATTCCTCTACGGGAAAAGCAGATAAAATACATAATAAAATGATTGAGCCAGCCAAGAGAAAGGCAGCCCTCAAGAGTGTTATATTAAACCTAAAAGCACCCAGAGGTGGAAACATGCCTGCGAACAGACAAAGTAAACACCCATGGGCAGACACACACACACAGAATATATCTATCTATCTAAAGCAACACAAAAATACAACCAAATTTCGAGCTCGAAATAGAAAAGAGAGAAGAAGAAAGAGAGAGATCGAATACAAGCCATAGATATGGCCCCAACAGTGTTACGGCAGAAAGGGGGCAAAGCTTAAACCCTCATTTAAACCATGAGGGGTGACAGTGTGTAATTGGAAAATCCACTTAGCCTCACGTTGGGCCAGGAGGCGTTTCCAATTGCCACCTCTACTGCCCGCAAAAACCCTGTCGATCCCTTACCTGAAGCAAAGAGCTATCACTGGAATGGTATGTCTTGAAATGGCGAGGGATGGTCTTTAGGGCGGTGTCATCTTCCTCAGTCGCAGCTGACTGTATCCCCAGCACGTGTTCTCTCGTACGACGCCTCAGTTCTCGTGATGTGAGACCAACATATAAAAGCCCACAGGGGCAACTGGCAACGTAGACCACCCCGGTGGTGCTGCAGGTGATGGTATGTGTAATTTGGTAGATCTTCTGTCCAGCGGAATCAGTGAAGGAGGTGGTAGTAAGGATGTTAGCACATGCCACACAATTACTGCAGGGGCGGCAACCCCATTTGGGACCCTTGGATCCAAAGATGCGTGAGGGGGTAGCAGCCTGATGGTGGCTGTGGACTAAAAAATCCTGTATATTTCTCTCACGTCGAAAAGTTAAGGATGGCCTCGGAGGTAAGTGCTGTTTCAAGATGGGGTCCATACACAAGATATTCCAATGTGTGTTTAATGATTGCAGTACTGCATTATGCCCTGAATTGTAGGTAGTGATGAAGCGTGCCATGTTATTCTGAGATTTCTTTGTCTTCGGACGCTGTTGTAAAAGGTCCTCCCTCCCAGATCGTTTGGCTCTAAAATAGCCTTTCTTCAGAGAGGATTCAGTATAGCCTCTCTCTCTGAATCTATTGGTAAACTCCTGTGCACGTTTTTCAAACAGATCGTCGTTAGAGCATATGCGTCTTAGTCGCAGAAATTGGCCCGTAGGGATCCCTTCAATCAGTCTCCGTGGATGTGCAGAGCCAGCGTGTAACAGACTATTCACTGAAGTAGGTTTACGGTGCAGGTCAGTGTAGATGAAGCCTTGATGATCTACCTGTAGAAGAACGTCCAGAAAATCCATATCTCTTCGACCGGATTTATAGGTGAGGTGGATGTTGAGCTGATTCTGATTCAGGTTAGTCATGAAGGAGTCCAGTTCTCCAGTCGTGCCCTGCCAAATCATGAGAACATCATCGATGTAGCGATTCCACATATGTACCATGTCAATAGAGGGAACGGGGTCAGTCAGGAAGAGACCCCTCTCCCACAGCACCTCTCATCACGAGAACTGAGGCGTTGTACGAGAGAACACGTGCTGGGGATACAGTCAGCTGCGACTGAGGAAGATGACACCGCCCTAAAGACCATCCCTCGCCATTTCAAGACATACCATTCCAGTGATAGCTCTTTGCTTCAGGTAAGAGGGATCGACAGGGTTTTTGCGGGCAGTAGAGGTGGCAATTGGAAACGCCTCCTGGTCCAACGTGAGGCTAAGTGGATTTTCCAATTACACACTGTCACCCCTCATGGTTTAAATGAGGGTTTAAGCTTTGCCCCCTTTCTGCCGCAACACTGTTGGGGCCATATCTATGGCTTGTATTAGATCTCTCTCTTTCTTCTTCTCTCTTTTCTATTTCGAGCTCGAAATTTGGTTGTATTTTTGTGTTCCTTTAGATAGATATATATATATTCTGTGTGTGTGTGTCTGCCCATGGGTGTTTACTTTGTCTGTTCGCAGGCATGTTTCCACCTCTGGGTGCTTTTAGGTTTAATATAACACTCTTGAGGGCTGCCTTTCTCTTGGCTGGCTCAATCATTTTATTATGTATTTTATCTGCTTTTCCCGTAGAGGGATTTTTAATTATGTCTCTCTTGTGTCAGCTATTTAGGTGTGGTTGCTATCGATACTCGGGATTCTGCGCTCCTTTCTCCCCTTCTTTATCCAGGCCCATTGCTGTTGAGGATCCTACAGATGTATTTACGTCTTGGTCTAATTGACTATTATTTTCACTTTATGGTGTATTTGTATGTATATTACACTTGTCACATGCATTGGTTTATTACGTTTTTGAGTTTTTGACTTTTGCCCCTACTGTATATTAAAACCCCATTAATGTAGGTTATTTATCTATATACATCTATGCACTTGCTTGTGTCTGTGAGCGTGTGCACTCACGTGCGCATATGTGTCATTTTCCTTTGCGCCCGTGCGCCCACACGCAACCACACACATCTCAACACATCTGTACAGCTGGCTCTGTACCTTATTCACTTTGGACATCTATATGTATATATATTGTTCATGGGTATCATTGTGGGTATGTACCTCACATGTATATGTATTTTTTATATGTATTTTTATTTTTTATATGTATTTTTTATATATATATATTTTCATATATTCTTTATGTACACTCTATATATTTGGTGTCTATATATTTCCATATATTTCACTTATCAATATGTTGAATACTGTAGCGCTGTATGCGGACTTCTCTGGGTCTGGTTTTTCATTGTGTCATAGGATGTGTCACGTATGGTCACTTTACATTCTGGCCTAATACACTCTGTTTTGCTTTATAATATGAGCTCTATTTGCCCCCTTATGTTATAATTTGGCTCCACGGTTCTGTTGGAGCGTCTCAGGTCTTAGTTCTTTGTATTCATTACTCTTGCCGAATCCCGGAAGTAGCGCTTTGCGTTCCACCATGCGGTTCACCTACAGGAACCGGAAGTGACGCGATGCGCTCCAGCTTAGAGCGCACTCGTCTCCCTTCCTTGTGTGGCCACACATGTTTCTGCTCCCTAAGTGTCTGCAGCTGCCTCCTATTCAGCAGCTATCCTCTTGGCTATATAAGCCATCCTATTAGCCTCCCCTCCATACACACCTCCCCCTGAAGAAGCCTTGCGTGAAACGTACGTCGGGGTTGCTGGAGCACTATACAGGTACTTTGTCTATGGCCTTACTATGAACTACTCAGCTTCTGCTATCTATGCACTTTGATATATTTGCACTTTATATGCATATTTTGGTTATTATACATGATACCCTTACCTAGCCTCTATAGCTTTGCCTGACTATATGTATTTCTGATATCCTATTTTGGTCCATATGCACATTAGTGCTATATTTATATACCCATTGTTCGTATTTATTTGCCATTTTAGGTATTAGTTGTGCTCCGTGTCATTCTGTGTGCTCATTTTTTCACCATCTACTGTGTTCTATCTGTTTTTATTGTGATTTGTCTCATATGGAGACACTAATAAAATTCATATATTCATAATATTATTGAGTGCGAGCCCTATTTCTCTTTTTTTTGGTGTTTAAAGAGTTGTCAATAGTTGACACACTCATGACATAAATTTTATTCCTCTATGCGTCAATCTTGGTGTAGTGATGACTGTGCTCGTGCGCACATTTGGGAGATTGCAGGCGATGGGGTTTTTTCAAAGTCTATGGTCGTGCTGACTGAGGTAGTTCAGTGACAGTTAAGTGACTAAGAAAACAATTATTCTGCAGTGTGGGCCCATTGTTCGCCTAGTAGGCTTCAATGAACACCTTAGATGATCACAAAGAAAATTTATGTTTTTTCTATGCAAAATTATCCAGCCGATCGCTTTTGGTCTGTTCACAATGAAGCAACGACCTTATCATCTGGGGTGTGCCAACATTGCCATTGCCAACACACTCATAGAGGTGGTCGCTTCATTGTGATACGCAAGCCCCTTCACCACAACAAGGTAACGATCACGAAGGGGAATTGACACATGTATGTGCCTTTTTTTTGTTTTGTTTTTGCAGCCACAGTGCAGCACCAGAGGCCAGAAAAATTAGGCATGTACACATGCCTGAAAAATTAGGTATTGTTGCAGCCGCTGCTGTAACAGTGGCTAGAAAAATTGATGTTTTCCAGGCATAAAGTGCACTAAAACATTTTGGCTTGAACTCTAGTTTGTGGCAGATAAGTCACACAAGTCATCCGACATGCAGAGATACAATACAGCAGCGTGTGGACCATTTTTAGCCCAAGGCAGCTCATCTCATCACCAGGCCTTTATTAGTCAAATGTATCGCCCACTGTCAGTCCCTTCGGGATCCATGCCTCATTCATCTTAATAAAGGTGAGGTAATCTAGACTTTTTTGACCTAGGCGACTTCTCTTTTCAGTCACAATTCCTCCTGCTGCACTGAAGGTCCTTTTTGACAGGACACTTGAAGCGGGGCAGGCCAGAAGCTCTATGCAAATTGGGATAGCTCAGGCCACAGGTCAAGTCTGCACACCCAGTAGTCAAGGGGTTCATCGCTCCTCAGAGTGTCGATATCTGCAGTTAAGGCGAGGTAGTCTGCTACCTGTCGGTCGAGTCGTTCTCTGAGGGTGGACCCCGAAGGGCTGT
Source organism: Bufo bufo (assembly GCF_905171765.1). Taxonomy (NCBI): domain Eukaryota; kingdom Metazoa; phylum Chordata; class Amphibia; order Anura; family Bufonidae; genus Bufo; species Bufo bufo. Next base: position 326,854,035 of record NC_053389.1, read on the forward strand.
GGCGATGCGTAGGACATAAAAAGCTCCGCATGTCCTCCATCAACATCACGTCTGTAAAGCGTCCTGTCCTTGCCGGCGTGGTCGTGGTAGGAGGATTACTTTCACTTCTTCCCCTGTTAGATTCCCGTTGTGCTGTGACATCACCCTTATATGCTGTGTAAAGCATACTTTTTAATTTATTTTGGAACTGCTGCATCCTTTCCGACTTGCGGTAATTCGGTAACATTTCAGGCACTTTCTGCTTATACCGGGGGTCTAGTAGCGTGGCCACCCAGTACAGGTCGTTCTCCTTCCGCCTTTTTATACGAGGGTCCCTCAACAGGCATGACAGCATGAAAGACCCCATTTGCACAAGGTTGGATGCCGAGCTACTCATGTCCCGTTCCTCGTCCTCAGTGATCTCACTGAAAGTCTGTTCTTCCCCCCAGCCACGTACAACACCACGGGTACCAGAGAGGTTGGTCTTCCTCCTCTGACTCTTCTTCCTCACAATCTTCTTCCAGCGTTGCCGCAGGTCCAGCAAGCAATGCTGATAAGGCTGTTTCTGGTGGTGATGGTGAATACAACTCTTCCTCTTCACGCTCATCTATGGCCTGATCCAGCACTCTTCGCAGGGCACGCTCCAGGAAGAAAACATATGGGATGATGTCGCTGATGGTGCCTTTGGTGCGACTGACTAGGTTTGTCACCTCCTCAAAAGGACGCATGAGCCTACAGGCATTGCGCATGAGCGTCCAGTAACGTGGCAAAAAAATTCCCAGCTCCGCAGAGGCTGTCCTAGCACCCCGGTCATACAAATACTCGTTGACGGCTTTTTCTTGTTGGAGCAGGCGGTCGAACATTAGGAGTGTTGAATTCCAACGTGTCGGGCTGTCGCAAATCAAGCGCCTCACTGGCATTTTGTTTCGCCGCTGGATATCTGAAAAGTGCGCCATGGCCATGTAGGAACGCCTGAAATGGCCTCACACCTTCCTGGCCTGCTTGAGGATGTCCTGTAAGCCTGGGTACTTATGCACAAAGCGTTGTACAATCAGATTCAACACATGTGCCATGCACGGAACATGTGTCAACTTGCCCAAATTCAATGCCGCCAACAAATTGCTTCCGTTGTCACACACCACTTTGCCGATCTCCAGTTGGTGCGGAGTCAGCCACTGATCCACCTGTGCGTTCAGGGCGGACAGGAGTGCTGGTCCGGTGTGACTCTCTGCTTTCAGGCAAGTCAACCCCAAGACGGCGTGACACTGTCGTATCCGGGATGTGGAATAGCCCCTGGGGAGCTGGGAGGGTGCCGTTGATGTGGAGCAAGATGCAGCAGCAGAAGAGGACTCAGCCGAGGAGGTTATGGAAGAGGATAGAGTAGGAGGAGTAGAGGAGGTGGCAGCAGGCCTGCCTGCAAGTCCTGGCGGTGTCACCAACTCCTCTGCAGAGCCACACATTCCATGCTTGGCAGCTGTCAGCAGGTTTACCCAATGTGCAGTGCAGGTGATATACCTGCCCTGACCGTGCTTTGCAGACCAGGTATCAGTGGTCAGATGGACCCTTGCCCCAACACTGTGTGCCAGGCATGCCATTACTTCCTTTTGCACAATCGAGTACAGGTTGGGGATTGCCTTTTGTGCAAAGAAATTTTGGCTGGGTACCTTCCACTGCGGTGTCCCAATAGCTACAATTTTTTTGAACGCCTCAGACTCCACCAGCTTGTATGGTAAAAGTTGGTAAGCTAAGAGTTCAGACAAACCAGCTGTCAGACGCCGGGCAAGGGGGTGACTTTGTGACATTGGCTTCTTACGCTCAAACATGTCCTTGACAGACACCTGACTGTGGGCAGATGAGCAGGAACTGCTCAAGCCGAGAGACGGAGTGGCGGATGGTTGAGAGGGTGCAAGGAGGACAGCAGTGGTTGACGTGGCTGAAGATGCTGGACCAGGAGGAGGATGGCAGCTTTGAGTTTGTGTGCTGCTTGTACACATGTGTTGATCCCATAGGCGTTTGTGATGTGCGATCATGTGCCTTCGCAAAGCAGTTGTACCTAGGTGGGTGTTGGACTTCCCACGACTCAGTTTCATTTGGCACAGTTTGCAAATGGCATCGCTGTGGTCAGAGGCAGACACACAAAAAAAATGCCACACTGCTGAGCTCTGCAATGACGGAATTCTGGTGGTGGCTACAGCATGCGTTGATTGGCGTGCTGTCTGGCTGACCCCGGGTGCCGATGCATGCTGTCTGACTGTGCCACTAGCTCCTTGCAACGACTTCCCCCTGCTTCCAACTCGTCTCCTCCTCCTCTCTGTCTCCCCATCAGAACTTTCCACCTGTTCTTCTTCTCTTCGAGCGGGCACCCACGTGACATCCACGGACACATCGTCATCATCAACCGCTTCACTTGTATCTGACAAATCAGAAAAGGAAGCAGCAGCAGGTACAACAACATCATCATTACACCGTACGTCCATGTGTGTAATGCTGCCTGACTGAGACATATCCCTGTTATCTACATCCTCTGGCAATAATGGTTACACATCACTCATTTCTTCCAACTGATGTGTAAATAACTTCTCTGATAGATCAAGTGAAGCGGCTGTGGTGCTAGTGTTGGTGGTGGCGGCAGGCGGGCGAGTGGTTACTTGAGAGGTGCCCGAAGCTGAGCTGGAGGAGGATGGTGCGTCAAGGTTCTGAGCGGAAGCTGTAGAAGATTGGGTGTCCTGTGTTAGCCAGTCAACTATGTCCTCAGAACTTTTTAAGTTCAGAGTACGTGGCCTCTGAACACTGGGCATTATTCTAGGGCCAAAGGGAATCACAGCACCACGACCACGACGGCCCCTGCGGGGTGGCCTGGTTCTGCCTGTCATGTTTTTTAGATTCGTTAAGTTGTACTATGCGTGCAAGCTACTGTGATACCAGATATGAGTTGCGCTGGTGACACTATGCACTTGCAGCTGGGCCTTAAACACACAAACACGTGTGTGCAACTGACTGCTATTTATTCACAGTCAAAATAGTTGTTTTTCTTTAAATGGAATCGAATGTGACACCAGATATGAATGGCGCTGAAGTGACACTATGCGCTTGCAGCTGGGCCTTAAACACACAAACACGTGTGAGCAACTGACTGCTATTTATTCACAGTCAAAATTGTTGTTTTTCTTTAAATGGAATAGAATGTGACACTAGATATGAGTTGCGCTGAAGTGACACTATGGACTTTTAAACACACAAACACGTGTGTGCAACTGACTGCTATTTATTCACAGTAAAAATTGTTGTTTTTCTTTAAATGGAATCGAATGTGACACCAGATATGAATGGCGCTAAAGTGACACTATGCGCTTGCAGCTGGGCCTTAAACACACAAACACGTGTGAGCAACTGACTGCTATTTATTCACAGTAAAAATTGTTGTTTTTCTTTAAATGGAATCGAATGTGACACCAGATATGAATGGCGCTAAAGTGACACTATGCGCTTGCAGCTGGGCCTTAAACACACAAACACGTGTGTACAACTGACTGCTATTTATTCACAGTCAAAATTGTTGTTTTTCTTTAAATGGAATCGAATGTGACACCAGATATGAGTTGCGCTGAAGTGACACTATGGACTTTTAAACACACAAACACGTGTGTGCAACTGACTGCTATTTATTCACAGTAAAAATTGTTGTTTTTCTTTAAATGGAATCGAATGTGACACCAGATATGAATGGCGCTGAAGTGACACTATGCGCTTGCAGCTGGGCCTTAAACACACAAACACGTGTGTACAACTGACTGCTATTTATTCACAGTCAAAATTGTTGTTTTTCTTTAAATGGAATCGAATGTGACACCAGATATGAGTTGCGCTGAAGTGACACTATGGACTTTTAAACACACAAACACGTGTGTGCAACTGACTGCTATTTATTCACAGTAAAAATTGTTGTTTTTCTTTAAATGGAATCGAATGTGACACCAGATATGAATGGCGCTGAAGTGACACTATGCGCTTGCAGCTGGGCCTTAAACACACAAACACGTGTGTACAACTGACTGCTATTTATTCACAGTCAAAATTGTTGTTTTTCTTTAAATGGAATCGAATGTGACACCAGATATGAGTTGCGCTGAAGTGACACTATGGACTTTTAAACACACAAACACGTGTGTGCAACTGACTGCTATTTATTCACAGTAAAAATTGTTGTTTTTCTTTAAATGGAATCGAATGTGACACCAGATATGAATGGCGCTGAAGTGACACTATGCGCTTGCAGCTGGGCCTTAAACACACAAACACGTGTGTACAACTGACTGCTATTTATTCACAGTCAAAATTGTTGTTTTTCTTTAAATGGAATCGAATGTGACACCAGATATGAATGGCGCTGAAGTGACACTATGCGCTTGCAGCTGGGCCTTAAACACACAAACACGTGTGTGCAACTGACTTCTATTTATTCAGTCAAAATTGTTGTTTTTCTTTAAATGGAATCGAATGTGACACCAGATATGAGTTGCGCTGGTGACACTGTGCACTTGCAGGGCATGAAACACACGCGCGTGCCAGCAACTGACTGCTATTGCAAGCTACTGTGACACCAAATATGAGTGGTGGCACTGGGCAAGTGGGCACAGTATACGCTGTGAGCCTGACACACACGCTGGCAGGCAGGCAGGCAACTGCAATTAGATTACACAGGAAAAAAAAAAAGCAGACTGATGTTCTAGCCCTAAAAAGGGTGCTGTCCTTACAGCAGAGATCAGATGAGTCTTTCAGGACTGTAGTGGACACTGAATTCACTAGCTTAGCTATCGATTTCACTATTAAATCAGCAGAAGCTACACTGTCCCTCCTCTCACTAAGAATGCAGCTTCCGAATGAATCTAAAATGGATGCTGTCCAGGAGGTGGGAGGGTCTGGGAGGGAGGGTACGCTGCTGATTGGCTGGAATGTGTCTGCTGACTGTGAGGTACAGGGTCATTAGGAACCCAGCTCTAAGTTGAATTTGCAATGCGATTAATATAACCTGTATTAATCGCATTGCGATTACAACTTAGATCTCAGTTCCTAATGGTTGTATTGCAATGGTTGTATTGCTAGAATTTACGAATATAACAAATATAGCACTATATTCTCAATCTTCGTTATATTCTAGCAATACAACAACCATTAGGAACCCAGCTTTAAGTTGAATTCGCAATGTGATTAAAATAACCTGTATTAATCGCATTGCGATTACAACTTAGTCAAATTTGTGACACTGCAGCTTCCGAATAAATCTAAAATGGATGCTGTCCAGGAGGTGGGAGGGTCTGGGAGGGAGGGTATGATGCTGATTTGCTGGAATGTGTCTGCTGACTGTGAAGTACAGGGTCAAAGTTTACACAATGATGACGAATAGGGAGCGGACCGAACATCGCATATGTTTGCCCGCCGCGACGAACGCGAACAAGCCTTGTTCGCCGGGGACTATTCGCCGGCGAATAGTTCGGGACATCTCTAATTTGCAGCCACCAAATACTTATTAGAAGTGCACAAATAGTCCCACAACATGGACAGTGACATACTAGACGGGTATTAATAAAAAAAATTCCAACAAAAAATATGTATCTTAATTAGTGTTGAGCGAGCAAGCTCAGCACATTGCAGTGTTCTGCCAAATACTGCGGGTGCTCGAGTACAATTTAATACAATGAAAGTCAATGGGAGACCTGAGCATCAAGCCAGACACCCCCTGATCGGATGAAGAGAGGGTGTCTGGTTCACAAAAAAGGTTAGAAATTGATGGAAACCCCATCACGACTCATGAACAGTGCCATTTATTGGTTTCATAGTCTTATGACAAGACTATTAAACTTTGAATCTACTGTCAAGACTATTAGTCTTGTCATAAGACTATGAAACCAATAGATGGCGCTGTTCATCTTGTTGGGGGCGATAGTATGTGGTGAACCCAGCTCAACAGAGACTACAGACCGTGTAGCACTCAGCCTTTTGCATGAAAAAATAGCGATTAGAAAATTCACAATCTACACATGAACAGTGCCATCTATTGGATTCATAATATTGTCATAAGACTATGAAACCAATAGATGGCACTGTTCATGAGTCATTACAAGCAGGACAATAGTCCTCAGATACACCCTATCAAGCTTATATTACCGCAGATAAAGTGCTAGATGACGTGTGAATGATAGCTGCAATCCGATATACACCTCAGTGTTAGGGCAGGCTATAAAAGACTGAGTGCTACACGGTGTGTGGACTCTGTTGAACAGGGTGCCCCACTTACTAGTTCCCCAACAAGATGAACAGCACCTTCTATTAGTTTCATAGTCTTATGGCAAGACTAATAATCTTGTCATAAGACTATGAAACCGAAAGATGGCACTGTGCATGACTCATGAACAGCACCATCTATTGGTTTTTATAGTCTTATGACAAGACTATGAATCCAATAGATGGCGCTGTTCATGAGTAGTGTAGATCGCAAATTTTCCTTGCAAATTGTTTTTCAGCTGAAAAACAAGGCAGATTCTGCTCATTTACATGTCTTTCCCATATACCCATGTTTATGCAAATGAGTTTTTACATGACAAAACTGTATAGAAAGGTTATTGAATATTATGTTAGGACAATCAGATTTTTTTGGTCACCCTAATGATATTGATCTAGGTGCGCAGGTCCACCCAAGCTATCCAACAGATGTGAAGTAACTTTGATGCTTACTGGCTCTCAGTCAGATAAGTGCTGGTTTGGAATGTCTCAGAGTACACAAGACTGCCACTGTAAGGTATGCTGACTGTTATCTGTCTCATGGATAGATTGTTGGCTTCCACATACCTGGCTTTTGGCATATAGCCTGTGTGTGGTTGTCTATTGTCTATAGTTGTCTAAGACGCATCCAGACATCCTCTCCATGCTGTTTCCAAACCATTTTGATGGGATTTCCATTAATTTCTAACCATTTTTTGTGAACTCTTCTCTTCCGAGCAGGGGGTGCCTGGGGTTCTCCCTTTGACTTCCATTATGCTCGGGTGCTCGATAGAGCACTCAAGCATACCAATGTGTTCGACCAGAGCACACGAGCACACAAGCACTTTGGTGAATGTTTAACTTTAGTCTTAATCAGGGGATATTTCTATGAGTCTTAAAGAGAAACTCTCTGAAATGCTCCCTGTCGGAGCCTAGAAATTTTTTATTTTAGGCCACGGGAGTCCGGGCCTTAAAAATTAGGAATTCACCTGACATAAAAGAAATTCTGATTATGTGGCTATAGGTACATTCTGCGGTCAATGGATAAAAAAACTTCTGTAGGCGACTGGACTACAGGCACTAAACATTAGGCATTCACCGGACAGAAAAGTTAAAGTGATTATGTGGCCAGTGGTATATTACACGGTATACTTTAAATTCAATAAAACGTGGTCGTCACTGGTGTTGAATTCCTCTGAGGCCCCAACAAATATTCATTCACCGTACAGAAAGAACAAGTAAGTATGTGGCTGAAGGTAGATTACACAGTCATTGGATATCAATTTTACAGCAGGCCAGTGGATTAGAGGCCCTAAAAATTATGCATTCAGCGTACAGAAAAGAACAAGTAAGTATGTGGCTGGAGGTAGATTACACGGTCATTGGATATCAATTTTATAGCAGGCCGGTGGACTACAGGCCCCAAAAATTATGCATTCAGCGTACAGAAAAGATCAAGTGATTATGTGGCTGGAGGTAAATTAAACAGTCAATGGATATCAATTTCACTGAAGGCTAGTGCAAATACAAGTCAAATACATATGTTTAACCCCTTAAGGTCACAGCCTTATTTCACCTTAACCACCTCAGCCCCCAGTGCTTAAACACCCTGAAAGACCAGGCCACTTTTTACACTTCTGACCTACACTACTTTCACCGTTTATTGCTCGGTCATGCAACTTACCACCCAAATGAATTTTACCTCCTTTTCTTCTCACTAATAGAGCTTTCATTTGGTGGTATTTCATTGCTGCTGACATTTTAACTTTTTTTGTTATTAATCGAAATTTAACGATTTTTTTTGCAAAAAAATGACATTTTTCACTTTCAGTTGTAAAATTTTGCAAAAAAAACGAGATCCATATAGAAATTTTGCTCTAAATTTATAGTTCTACATGTCTTTGATAAAAAAAAAGTGTTTGGGTAAAAAAAAAATGGTTTGGGTAAAAGTTATAGCGTTTACAAACTATGGTACAAAAATGTGAATTTCCGCTTTTTGAAGCAGCTCTGACTTTCTGAGCACCTGTCATGTTTCCTGAGGTTCTACAATGACCAGACAGTACAAACACCCCACAAATGACCCCATTTCGGAAAGTACACACCCTAAGGTATTCGCTGATGGGCATAGTGAGTTCATAGAACTTTTTATTTTTTGTCACAAGTTAGCGGAAAATGATGATTTTTTTTTTTTTTTTTCTTACAAAGTCTCATATTCCACTAACTTGTGACAAAAAATAAAAACTTCTATGCACTCACTATGCCCATCACGAAATACTTGGAGGTCTCTTCTTTCCAAAATGGGGTCACTTGTGGGGTAGTTATACTGCCCTGGCATTTTAGGGGCCCAAATGTGTGGTAAGGAGTTTGAAATCAAATTCTGTAAAAAATGACCTGTGAAATCCGAAAGGTGCTCTTTGGAATATGGGCCCCTTTGCCCACCTAGGCTGCAAAAAAGTGTCACACATCTGATATCTCCGTACTCAGGAGAAGGTGGGGAATGTGTTTTGGGGTGTCTTTTTACATATACCCATGCTGGGTGAGAAAAAAATATCTTGATCAAATGCCAACTTTGTATAAAAAAATGGGAAAAGTTGTCTTTTGCCAAGATATTTCTCTCACCCAGCATGGGTATATGTAAAATGACACCCCAAAACACATTCCCCACCTTCTCCTGAGTACGGAGATACCAGATGTGTGACACTTTTTTGCAGCCTAGGTGGGCAAAGGGGCCCATATTCCAAAGAGCATCTTTCGGATTTCACAGGTCATTTTTTACAGAATTTGATTTCAAACTCCTTACCACACATTTGGGCCCCTAGAATGCCAGGGCAGTATAACTACCCCACAAGTGACCCCATTTTGGAAAGAAGAGACCCCAAGGTATTCGCTGATGGGCATAGTGAGTTCATGGAAGTTTTTATTTTTTGTCACAAAGCGTGAGAAGAAGTCTGGTATCCAAATGTCTAAAAATGCCCTCCTAAAAGGAATTTGGGCACCTTTGCGCATCTAGGCTGCAAAAAAGTGTCACACATCTGGTATCGCCGTACTCAGGAGAAGGTGGGGAATGTGTTTTGGGGTGTCATTTTACATATACCCTTGCTGGGTGAGAGAAATATCTTGGCAAAAGACAACTTTTCCCATTTTTTTATACAAAGTTGGCATTTGACCAAGATATTTCTCTCACCCAGCATGGGTATATGTGAAATGACACCCCAAAACACATTCCCCACCTTCTCCTGAGTACGGCGATACCAGATGTGTGACACTTTTTTGCAGCCTAGATGCGCAAAGGTGCCCAAATTCCTTTTAGGAGGGCATTTTTAGACATTTGGATACCAGACTTCTTCTCACGCTTTGGGGCCCCTAGAATGCCAGGGCAGTATAAATACCCCACATGTGACCCCATTTTGGAAAGAAGACACCCCAAGGTATTCAATGAGGGGCATGGCGAGTTCATAGAATTTTTTTTTTTTTGGCACAAGTAAGCGGAAATTGATATTTTTAATTTTTTTCTCACAAAGTCTCCCGTTCCGCTAACTTGGGACAAAAATTTCAATCTTTCATGGACTCAATATGCCTCTCACGGAATACCTGGGGGTGTCTTCTTTCCGAAATGGGGTCACATGTGGGGTATTTATACTGCCCTGGCATTCTAGGGGCCCTAAAGCGTGAGAAGAAGTCTGGAATATAAATGTCTAAAAAATTTTACGCATTTGGTTTCCGTGAGGGGTATGGTGAGTTCATGTGAGATTTTATTTTTTGACACAAGTTAGTGGAATATGAGACTTTGTAAGAAAAAAATAAAAAAATTCCGCTAACTTGGGCCAAAAAAATGTCTGAATGGAGCCTTACAGAGGGGTGATCAATGACAGGGGGGTGATCAATGACAGGGGGGTGATCAATGACAGGGGGGTGATCAGGGAGTCTATATGGGGTGATCACCACAGTCATTGATCACGCCCCTGTAAGGCTTCATTCAGACGTCCGGATGCGTTTTGCGGATCCGATCCATCTATCAGTGGATCCGTAAAAATCATGCGGACGTCTGAATGGAGCTTTACAGGGGGGTAATCAATGACAGGGGGGTAATCAATGACAGGGGGGTGATCAGGGAGTCTATATGGGGTGATCACCACAGTCATTGATCACGCCCCTGTAAGGCTTCATTCAGACGTCCGGATGCGTTTTGCGGATCCGATCCATCTATCAGTGCATCCGTAAAAATCATGCGGACGTCTGAATGGAGCTTTACAGGGGGGTAATCAATGACAGGGGGGTAATCAATGACAGGGGGGTGATCAGGGAGTCTATATGGGGTGATCACCACAGTCATTGATCACGCCCCTGTAAGGCTTCATTCAGACGTCCGGATGCGTTTTGCGGATCGGATCCATCTATCAGTGCATCCGTAAAAATCATGCGAACATCTGAATGGCGCTTTACAGGGGGGTGATCAGGGAGTCTATATGGGGTGATCACCACAGTCATTGATCATGCCCCTGTAAGGCTTCATTCAGACGTCCGGATGCGTTTTGCGGATACGATCCATCTATCAGTGCATCCGTAAAAATCATGCGGACATCTGAATGGAGCTTTACAGGGGGGTAATCAATGACAGGGGGGTGATCACCACAGTCATTGATCATGCCCCTGTAAGGCTTCATTCAGACGTCCGGATGCGTTTTGCGGATCGGATCCATCTATCAGTGCATCCGTAAAAATCATGCGGACATCTGAATGGAGCTTTACAGGGGGGTGATCAGGGAGTCTATATAGGGTGATCACCACAGTCATTGATCACGCCCCTGTAAGGCTTCATTCAGACGTCCGGATGCGTTTTGCGGATCCGATCCATCTATCAGTGGATCCGTAAAAATCATGCGGACGTCTGAATGGAGCTTTACAGGGGGGTAATCAATGACAGGGGGGTAATCAATGACAGGGGGGTGATCAGGGAGTCTATATGGGGTGATCACCACAGTCATTGATCACGCCCCTGTAAGGCTTCATTCAGACGTCCGGATGCGTTTTGCGGATCCGATCCATCTATCAGTGGATCCGTAAAAATCATGCGGACATCTGAATGGAGCTTTACAGGGGGGTGATCAATGACAGGGGGGTAATCAATGACAGGGGGGTGATCAGGGAGTCTATATGGGGTTAATAAGTGACGGGGGGGGGTGTAGTGTAGTGTAGTGGTGCTTGGTGCTACTTTGGCCCTGCCTGTTTTCATTCGATATCTGGCGCCTGCGCCGCGGCCGTACCTATCTTCAATCGGCGCAGGCGCACTGAGAGGCGGCCACTCACTCGGCCGCTTCATCCTCAATGCGCCTGCGCCGGGTGTAGATGTGACGTCATCGGCGCAGGCGCATTGAGGATGAAGCGGCCGAGTGAGTGGCCGCCTCTCAGTGCGCCTGCGCCGATTGAAGATAGGTACGGGCGCGGCGCAGGCGCCAGATATTGAATGAAAACAGGCAGGTCCGCTGGCCCTGTCAATCAACAAGCAGAGGGGGCGTCATTACCATCGGAGGATGCGGCTGCTACCAGCAAGTAGCCACCCTACTTGCTGGTAGCAAGGTAATTTACATATTATAAAAATAGGGTTTTAGCAAATTCTACTGAACCAAAATTATTATTTTACTTATGTATGGATAAATCGCAGTGTAGGGGTTATTATTAAGCAAAAAAAAAAAAAACGGTTTAGTGGGCTGACAGAAGCTCTTTAAGGACCAGGCCATTTTTTGCAAATCTGACCAGTGTCACTTTAAGTGGTGATAACTTTAAAACACTTTGACTTATCCAGGCCATTCTGAGATTTTTTTTCCGTCACATATTGTACTTCATGACACTGGTAAAATGAAGTCAAAAAAATTCATTTTTATTTATAAAAAAATACCAAATTTAGCAATTTTTTTTAAAAAATTGCAAATTTCCATGTTTCAATTTCTCTACTTCTATAATACATAGCAATACCTACAAAAATAAATATTACTTTACATTCCCCGTATGTCTACTTCATGTTTGGATCAATTTTGGAATAATATTTTATTTTTGGGGGATGTTACAAGGCTTAGAAGTTTAGAAGCAAATCTTTTTAGGGACCAGTTCCGGTCTGAAGTCACTTTGTGAGGCTTACATAATAGAAAACACCCAAAAATTACCCCATTCTAGAAACTACACCCCTCAAGGTATTCAAAACTGATTTTACAAACATCGTTAACCCTTTAGGTGTTCCGCAAGAGTTAATGGCAAATGGTGCTAAAATTTCAGAATTTAGATTTTTTTGGCAAATTTTTCATTTTAATAATTTTTTTCCAGTAACAAACAAGGGTTAACAGCCAAACAAAATGCTATATTTATTGCCTCGATTCTGTAGTTCTCAAAAACACCCCATATGTTGCTGTAAACTACTGTACTGGCACACAGTAGGGCGTAGAGAGAAAGGTGTGCCGTATGGTTTTTGGAAGGCAGATTTTGCATGACTGGTTTATTTACACCATGTCCCCTTTGAAGCCCCCCTGATGCACACCTAGAGTATAAACTCCATAAAAGTGACCCCATCTAAGAAACTACACCCCTCAAGGTATTCAAAACTGATTTTACAAATGTTGTTAACCCTTTAGGTGTTACACAAGATTTAATGGAAAATAGAGATACAATTTCAAAACTTCACTTTTTTGGCAGATTTTCCATTTTAATATTTTTTTTCCAGTTACAAATCAAGGGTTAACAGCCAAACAAAACTCATTATTTATGGCCCTGATTCTTTAGTTTACAGAAACACCCCATATGTGGTCGTAAACTGCTGTATGGGCACACGGCAGGGCGCAGAAGGAAAGGAATGCCATACGGTTTTTAGAAGGCAGATTTTGCTGAACTATTTTTTTTTACACGATGTCCCATTTGAAGCCCCCCTGATTCACCCCTAGAGTAGAAACTCCAAAAAAGTGACCCCATTTTAGAAACTACGGGATAGGGTGGCAGTTTTGTTGGTACTAGTTTAGGGTACATATGATTTTTGGTTGCTCTATATTACACTTTTTGTGAGGCAAGGTAACAAGAAATAGCTTTTTTGGCACCGTTTTTTTTTTTTTGTTATTTACAACATTCATCTGATAGGTTAGATCATGTGGTATTTTTATAGAGCAGGTTGTCACAGACGCGGCGATACCTAATATGTATGCAATTTTTTTTATTTATGTAAGTTTTACACAATGATTTCATTTTTGAAACCAAAAAAATCATGTTTTAGTGTCTCCATAGTCTGAGAGCCATAGTTTTTTCAGTTTTTGGGCGATTATCTTAGGTAGGGTCTCATATTTTGTGGAATAAGATGACGGTTTGATTGGCACTATTTTGGGGTGCATATGGCTTTTTGATCGCTTGCTATTACACTTTTTGTGACGTAAGATGACAAAAAATGGCTTTTTTTACACATTTTTTTTTTTTACGGTGGTCACCTGAGCGGTTAGGTCATGTGATATTTTTATAGAGCCAGTCTATACGGACGCGGCGATACCTAATATGTATACTTTTTATTTACTTATGTAAGTTTTACACAATGATTTCATTTTTGAAACAAAAAAAATCATGTTTTAGTGTTTCCATAGTTTTTTCAGTTTTTGGGCGATTATCTTGGGTAGGGTATGATTTTTGCGGGATGAGATGATGGTTTGATTGGTACTATTTTGGCGTACATGCGACTTTTTTGATCACTTTTATTACCTTTTTTGGGAAGTAAGGTGGGCAAAATTTCAATTTCCTCATAGTTTTTATTTTTTCATTTTTATGGCGTTCACCGTGCGGGGAAAGTAACATGACCGTTTTATAGATCAGGTCGTTACTGACACGGTGATACCTAATATGTGTAGTGCATTTTATTTTAAAAAATTTTATTCAGTGATAAATGTTTTTTTTTATCTTGACTTTTTTCACATTTATTTTTATTTTTTTGGACCAAGACCCACTTGGTTCTTGAAGATCCAGTGGGTCTGATGTCTGTATAATACAGTACAGTACACTATATAGTGTACTGTACTGTATTTTACTTACACTTTGTCTGAACAGATCTTTAGCACAGATCTGTTCAGCACCATGGACAGCAGGATGCCTGAGAAGGCGTCCTGTTGCCATGGGAACCTTCCCCGTCTGCCACAACTGAGCAAACGGGGAATGGGAAGGAGGGGGGCTCCCTCCCTCTGTGACCCCATCCTGTCTGGGGGCTGAAAAGGCACAGCAGCCCCCCGATGGGAGAGGGAGGGAGCTCCCTGACTGTTAACCTTTTCCATACAGAGGTCCGTACGGACCGCGGTATGGAAAGGGTTAAACGGCTGACATCACAGCACAGATGTCAGCCGTTTATACCAGAGTGTCAGCAATGTGCTGACACTCTGGTATAACCACTGGACGCCAATGAATATACAAGAAGAGGTGGGCGGGGGATCGCGATCCAGCCTGCCGCACCGCCTGCCTCCCGGTTTGCTGCGATCGCTGACACGGGGGGGTCACAGGACCCCCCCGTGCATTTAGCCGAGGTGCCTGCTCAATGATTTGAGCAGGAACCTTGTTCCGATCACCGCCCGCCGGGCGGCGGTGATCAGAACAACACATGACGTACCAGTACGTCATGTGTCCTTAAGGACTCGGGAAACATGCTGTACCGGTACGTCATGTGTCCTTAAGGTGTTAAAAGAATTACAAATATTAAAATGGATAAAAAACATGGCTAACGAAATCTCCCTTCTTGAAAATAACCCTAATGATAATAGTTGAAACATGTGGTTGTCACAAGTGTTGAATTCCTCGAAGGCCCAAAACATTAGGCATTCACCGGACAGAAAAAGCCTTTTATGCCACTGTATTAGGCCTCATGCACACGACCGTATTTTGTTTCCGTGTCCGATTCGTTTTTTTTGCAGATAGGATGCGGACCCATTCATTTCAATGGGTCCGCAAAAAACGCGGACAGCACACCGTGTGCTGTCCGCATTAGTATGTCCCTTCCATTGCTCCGCAAAAAAATATTTGTATTTCACTCCCTACACTACCTGTTTTTTTTTCAGCACAGCTCTCCCTGACTAAGACTGAGCTGAACACATGTCATCGGGTGCTATATAGCACCCAATGACGCGTTCCGGCCAGCCAATCACTGTAATGCCAGTAGCCAACATGGCTACGGCATTACTTTGCATGTCAGTACTTGCCTGCACGTTTATTGGCTGCGTAGCATCCAACAAACGTGCGGGAAGGAGACTCGAGCATCGCGCTCGAGCATACGTGTTGTTTGGCCGAACACCGCGATGTGCCAAGCATAGCGATGCTCGAGCCGAACTGGTGTTTGGCCGAACATGCTCACCCAACACTTCTGGCCAGTTGTATTTTCCCAAAGGATTAAGTAATGCCACCTCATGTGCTACAATAGAGCTCTGGTACCTATGTTTGTGTTTGACTGCCCATAACTTATTTTATTCCTGCAGATCTTGCACATGTGGTGGACTTGTGGAGTATAAGCGCCATACGGGAGTTGCTTGCACAGTGTTAGCAGAAGCCAAGCTTGGCATAGGCCCACTACGTTTTGCGCCTGTGCCCACAATATTAGAGGCATCACCAGTTCCCTAGCTGACCACAATATAAGCAGATCTGTCCCTGCCAGTTCTTTTCAAAGTTTTGGCCATACATTGCCTCCACTCTATGTATATTGCCACTGTGGCCACCATAGTTCAACCTCAAATTTCTGCTCCTCCTCTTCAGTACCCCAATCTGACTGCTAGGTTCTGCCCAACACACAATCATCATTGGAGTCCTCTCCCTCCCTGCCACTTTTATCAGACTGTGATATATCATGGTGGGTTCCTAGGCCCCTCTTCCCATTCCCTGCACTGTATTTTCTCAGACTGCCATTGTCACTGGCCCCCCACACATGGGGTCCCCTTGTTACTCCTGAAACTCCTTCTTAGGGCAGTCCAAATGGTGACTGCTCTCTCAATCAAAGTAATCAAGAATATCTTGACTATATCTGCCATAGAGTGGGATGAAGTTTTGTTACCTCTTCTTAGGAAAAAAAAGAAGGCATCCCACTAGGAAGGGGCAGTGAAGACAGAGAGGATGGCACTAAGAGCATTCTTGGGGTCTGCAAGGAGGAGTAAGAGGAATGCTGTGATCTCAGAAGTCACCACCATGTCATCCTGCTGTGACTGAGAGGAGGAGTAATCCATTCAAACCACAATCTTATCTTGGCTCTAGGAGTACAAGACCCAGCTCTGGGTCTTTCTTTTGGAACTCTTCCATATTCCTGACTTTTTTTTGCCTAATATATGCAGTCACACAAAGTATGGAACAGAGAGGTGCAATAAAATGTCGTTTTCTTTCCATAAACACACTGCTGCTGACAATTTACTTAAGAAATAATGCAGTATCAGCGCCACTGACAGATTTGGGCATAATGTCTTATGTGCATGCAAATATAAATATATCACTAATGTAAAACACAAGTTGTCAACCTACTTTGTCAACCTACTTTGATATTATTCGGAACGCAAAACACTGAAATCGACATACTGTAGTGTGAAAGAGGCCTTAGGATGTGTGGCTCTATTTTCTCCATATATGACATGTGATTCTTACCACCATTGGATATAATGATCTGGGAGCGTTTTTATATTTATGAAATGTGCATTAGATTTTATTATTTATGATTTATTTATTTATATACTTTAGGTTTGCATATTTAATAAAAACATTTATTTATATACACTTTTGTACATTTAATAAAAACATTTCATTTGATCAAGTCCACATTGTGCCAGATATCTTGTGTGCCCTCCATTAATACTTTTTATATTTTAATTTATCCTTGGCACCTTGGGGTGGGTTGAGGAGTGACCACCATATTTGTATCTACTCACTAGGTGTAGCCACTGTTACATTTAGGCCTCATGCACACGACCGTTGTGTGCATCCGTGGCCGTTGTGCCGTTTTCCGTTTTTTTTTTTCGCGGACCCATTGACTTTCAATGGGTCAGTGGAAAAATCGGAAAATGCACCGATTTGCAGCCGGGACCGTGATCCGTGTATCCTGTCCGACAAAAAAATATGACCTGTCCTATTTTTTTGACGGACAACGGTTCACGGACCCATTCAAGTCAATGGAACCGTGAAAGAACGCGGATGCACACAAGATTGGCATCCGTGTCCGTGATCCGTGGCCGTAGGTTAGTTTTTATACAGACGGATCCGAAGATCCGTCTGCATAAAAGCTTTTTCATAGCTGAGTTTTCACTTCGTGAAAACTCAGAACCGACAGTATATTCTAACACAGAGGCGTTCCCATGGTGATGGGGACGCTTCAGGTTAGAATATACTAAAAGAACTGTGTACATGACTGCCCCCTGCTGCCTGGCAAGTGCTGCCAGGCAGCATGGGGCAGCCCCCCCCTGTAGTTAACACATTGGTGGCCAGTGCGGCCGCCCCCCCCCCCCTCCCTCCCCTGTAGTTAACTCATTGGTGGCCAGTGGGCCCCCCTCCCTCCCCTGTAGTTAACTCATTGGTGGCCAGTGGGCCCCCCTCCCTCCCCTGTAGTTAACTCATTGGTGGCCAGTGCGGCCGGCCCCCCCCTCCCTCCCCTGTAGTTAACTCATTGGTGGCCAGTGGGCCCCCCTCCCTCCCCTGTAGTTAACTCATTGGTGGCCAGTGGGCCCCCCTCTCTCCCCTGTAGTTAACTCGTTGGTGGCCAGTGGGCCCCCCCTCCCTCCCCTGTAGTTAACTCGTTGGTGGCCAGTGGGCCTTCTCCCCTCCCTCCCCCTCCTAATTAAAATCTCCCCCCTATCATTGGTGGCAGAGGAGTGTACCGATCGGAGTCCCAGTTTAATCGCTGGGGCTCCGATCGGTAACCATGGCAACCAGGACGCTACTGCAGTCCCGGTTGCCATGGTTACTTAGCAATTTGTAGAACCATTATACTTACCTGCGAGCTGCGATGTCTGCGATGTCTGCGATGTCTGCATCCGGCCGGGAGCTCCTCCTACTGGTAAGTGACATGACCTGTCACTTACCAGTAGGAGGAGCTCCCGGCCGGACGCAGACATCGCAGCTCGCAGGTAAGTATAATGGTTCTACAAATTGCTAAGTAACCATGGCAACCGGGACTGCAGTAGCGTCCTGGTTGCCATGGTTACCGATCGGAGCCCCAGCGATTAAACTGGGACTCCGATCGGTACACTCCGCTGCCACCAATGATAGGGGGGAGATTTTAATTAGGAGGGGGAGGGAGGGGAGAAGGCCCACTGGCCACCAACGAGTTAACTACAAGGGAGGGAGGGGGGGGCCCACTGGCCACCAATGAGTTAACTACAGGGGAGGGAGGGGGGCCGGCCGCACTGGCCACCAATGAGTTAACTACAGGGGAGGGGGGGGCCCACTGGCCACCTATGAGTTAACTACAGGGGACGGGGGGGGGGGCGGCTGCACTGGCCACCAATGAGTTAACTACAGGGGAGGGAGGGGGGGGCTGGCCACACTGGCCACCAATGTGTTAACTACAGGGGGGGGCTGCCCCCTGCCGCCTGGCGCACCTGCCAGGCAGCAGGGGGCAGTCATGTACACAGTTATTTTAGTATATTCTAACCTGAAGCGTCCCCATCACCATGGGAACGCCTCTGTGTTAGAATATACTGTCGGATTTGAGTTTCACGATGTAACTCAAATCCGATGGTATATTCTAACATAGAGGCGTTCCCATGGTGATGGGGACGGTTCAAGTTAAAATATACCATCGGATTGGAGAAAACTCCGATCCGATGGTATATTAACTCCTGACTTTACATTGAAAGTTAATGAGGGACGGATCCGTTTGAAATTGCACCATATTGTGTCAACGTCAAACGGATCCGTCCCCATTGACTTGCATTGTAATTCAGGACGGATCCGTTTGGCTCCGCACGGCCAGGCGGACACCAAAACGACTTTTTTTTCATGTCCGTGGATCCTCCAAAAATCAACGAAGACCCACGGACGAAAAAACGGTCACGGATCACGGAAAAACGGAACCCCGCAAAAAAATATGGTCGTGTGCATGAGGCCTTACTGTTACACTTATCTAAATTAGCCAGCAATGTAATATTACACATTTTCTATATGTGAGCTTATTCCTCTTTCCCCATGATGTAGAATTCATCATGGAGTGCACTAAATAAATTTAAGTCTATGTGCACATACAATGATTTGTTGAGCGTAAAAGGTATAGGCATAAATTGTTAAAATCTGTCAAAGTTTACTCATGGAAGCCATTGGGAAAGTTTCACAAACAAAATTAAATAGCAACTCAGCATCCATATGGTAGCCACCGATTGTAAACCTCAGGTAACTGCAATATCAAAAGGAATTAGGAAAATGTTTAACAGCTTAGTAACTGACTATAATTAACACCTATAGAGCCTTAATTTTCTATATATTTAAATAGAATAAAATTTCAGTGGCACTAAGCATTTATCTGCCATAAACCACTAGAGATCATGATGCTCAACTCTGAGTTGTTTGTTAACTGCAGATTGTGTTTACACAGCATGATCTGCTGGCGGCAAAAGACAATTTTTCTGTACGCACAAATTATAGGATTACCCAATGAATGAGTGTTTCGCTCATTCATCAGGTAATTGACGGTACATTTTCATCGCCAGATAATGCAGTGCTGTGCCGCTGATGCCAAATAATGTAAGGCAGCTATAAGTCAATGTTTGACTCTTTAAAGAGGACCTTTCACCTATTCTTACTCTATGAACTAAGTATACAGCCATGTGGAGCGGCGCCCGGGGATCTCACTGCACTTACTATTATCCCCAGGCGCCGCTCCGTTCTCCTGCTATGCCCTCCGGTATCTCCGTTCCCTAAGTTATGGTAGGCGGAGTCTGCCCTAGCGCTGGCCAATCGCATTGCAGAGCTCACAGCCTGGGAGAAAATAACCTCACAGGCTGTGAGCTCTGCGCTGCGATTGGCCAGCGCTAGGGCAGACTCCGCCTACCATAACTTAGGGACTGGTATCTCCGCCTACTATAACTTAGGGAACGGAGATACCGGAGGGCATAGCGGCAGAACGGAGCGGCGCCCGGGGATAATAGTAAGTGCAGTGAGATCCCCGGGCGCCGCTCCACATGGCTGTATACTTAGTTCATAGGGTAAGAATAGGTGAAAGGTCCTCTTTAAATAGGCCTTAAGACATGACTCAGATATTAAATAAGCCACCACCTCATCTGCAGACAGCTGTTTCAGGGTGATTGACACTCATCAGTGCAGAGCAGAGAGCACTGGCTTAACTGGCTGAGAGGCCAAGTCAGGATTTGGGGGGGTGCTATCTCTCCTTGGGGAGAGAGCATTAATCGGTGTGAGGAGGCTTATAGGCCATACATGCTCCTCTGGAATTCTGGGAATAAAGGGATGCAAATGAACTCTTAACAAGCTTTGCCTCTAATGCCAGCAGATGTAAAGCAGATATGTCTCAAGACCAATTTAAAGAGTCAAACATTGATTGCCTTACATCTAGTGGCATTTGAAGCAGAGCTTATTTGCATCCCTTTCTTCCCAGAATTCCAGAGAATCATGTATGGCCAGGGGCGTAACTACCATAGCAGCAGACCATGCGACTGCTATGGGGCCCAGGGCAAGAGGGCACCCAGTCTTAGTTGGTATTATCTCCTCTTCTACTGGAGATGAAAACTTGGTCAGGACTCTACCCTATAAAGGAACAACTTTTAGAAAATGAGGCAGTGGGAAAAAATGGCCCAAAGGTCATTAAAAGGGTTTTAGGCAAAAACCCTTCTGTTCTGTGTGTGGGGGCCTGGTTTGATCCTTGCTATGGGGCCTTTACTTCTCTATGTATGCCACTGTGTATGGCCTATAAGTTTCCTTACACTGACTAAGGTGCTCTCTACCCAAGGAGAGATAATACCCCCCAAATGCAAATGCATGAACATTAATCCTAAAAATCTTAATTATTAGTAAAATAAATTCAGTGAAAATACATCTGATAAGATCTGTCCTCTTATCCTTGTATCTAAATTGAGAATCCAAAAAGCTTCTCCTGTATGTAGCTTTATTGCCCAATCTCCTCTCCTTTTTGGTTGATTTACTTTTTCCAGGCCCAACAACTGAAGGGAAGACAGATGTTCCTGATGTACATTTAGAAGGTGCCAGGATACAGCAGACATAGATCGAGTATTGGGACTAACAGCCTGTGAATTATGCTCTCCAAGTCTTCTACTAAGCTGTTTTATAGTGCATCCAATATGCTGCACCTTGCATGAGGAGTATGCAATAATGTACACTGCATGATTTGTGCTACAGTTAATGAATTAGCTTATTTCATATTCCCTACCTATATGATGTTACACTTTTATTTTTGTACATATATTTATATAAATCACATCTGGCTGACCCACATTTGAAAGACCACTTAAATCCTTATCTTTTCTGGATTTTTGGCTTACGGGGGAGAGAAATTCTGAATGCATCATTGCTACCCTATATAGTAAATCAGTAGTGAGGAATTGCCTCCTTCATGGCTCCAGCTGTTACCCTCCACATGTTCGTAAAAATATTTCATTTGGAGAATATATTAGAGCTAAAAAAAATGTACAAAAGATTCTGATTTTGAACAGGAATTACCACCAGGTTAAATAAAAGGGGACTACTTTTCTTCTCACTTGTCTAGAGCAGCTTAATTAGCCAAAAATAGAAGATGCCCTGATTATTTATGTAGCAATAGAGGAGAGAGACAAGAGGGTAGTAGCACACAAAAACACTGTTGGTTTTCAGTACCATCTATAGTGACACTTTTTATGCTGCAGTTAATATGATACACAAATTTTTACCTGTCTTGTTCAAGGTTTTTTTACTCCAATCAGGAGTTCATTTTGTAGCCAGGAATCCTATCACCACAGGGAACAAGGTATCTCCTAGCTTGTACAATGATAAGACAGTCTTTCAAATGTGGCTTAGCCAGATGTGGTTCATGCAAATATATGTACAAACATAAGAGTGTAGCATCATACAGTACTGGTTGGGAATATGAAATAGGCTCATTTATTAACTGTAGCACAAATTGTGTACTTTATTGCATCCATCTCATGTAAGGGGCAATACAGTATGTTGTATGCACTACAAGACAGCTTAGAAGACTTAGAGAGCACGATTCACAGGCTGTTAGTCCCAGTACTTATTCTATATCTGCTGTGTCCTAGCACCTTTTAAACGTACATTAGGAACATCTGTCTTCCCTTCAGTTGGTGGGATTGGAAAAGGTAGATTGCCCCAAAGGGGCGGAGATTGGGAAAAAAGCTACATACAAAAGAAACCTTTTGGATTCTGAATTATTTAGGAACCAGGACATCTAGAGGCATGAATAAGATGACAGATGTTATGTACTGTATTTTTACTAATCATTTTTAACTAATAATTAAGAGTTTTACGATAAATGTGCATGCATTAGCATCGGCCTAGATAGAGTTAATTTAATTGGCCTAGTTGAGCCACATGTATATTGAGACAGAAGGTCTATATAAACTACCCTGTGTTGGTCAGACTAGGCTATGACTAAGAATACACATTTTGTTGTTTGAAACGCTTAAGCATCTGTTTTAATGACCCTGAGGTGATTTTAAGAATGTGACGATAAAGGATCAATATTTTTTAAGATATGCTGGAGATTATTTATTTTTTGTTGATACTGCCCATTTATATAAGTCATACACAAAAATGATGAAACTTAAAATGCAAAGACCTCCTAAATAAATATTTAAACCCCAGGCCAGATGCCCTTTTATACAGAACCCAGACCAGACATCTTTGTATGTAGACACACACTCCTATACAGTATATACAGATAGTGTTGAGCGCGAATATTCGAATAGCGATTTTGTTTTGCGAATATCAGCACTTCGCTAATTCGCAAATGTTTCGAATATAGCACTATAAATTCGCTATTTCGAATATTCATATATATTTTTTTTATTGTTATATTTTTTTCTTTCACTTCCCAAAAATAGTTCTTACCTGTCCTGAGGATTCCTGGCTTCCTGGCTGCTCCAGTCAGTGCCCGTTGCCGCTTCTGCCGACTTCCGAGCTCATGGAGCGTCCCCATCACCATGGGAACGCCTCCATACTAAAATGTACTGTCGGATGTGAGAATTAAGTTAAAATCGCAATGCGATTAATATAACTTGAAGTAATCGCATTGCGATTTCAACTTAGACCTGGTTTATTATGGTTGGCTTGGTAGAATTAGCGAAGATGACGAATATAACGAATGTATTCGTCATATTCCTCAAATGAAGATAACAAAGTATTCTCCATCTTCGTTTTAACTTCATATTCGTCAACTTCGCTAATTCGTCATATTCATCATAGAAACATAGAATGTGTCGGCAGATAAGAACCATTTGGCCCATCTAGTCTGCCCAATATACTGAATACTATGGATAGCCCCTGGCCCTATCTTATATGAAGGATGGCCTTATGCCTATCCCATGCATGCTTAAACTCCTTAACTGTATTTGCAGCTACCACTTCTGCAGGAAGGCTATTCCATGCATCCACTACTCTCTCAGTAAAGCAATACTTCCTGATCTTACTTTTAAACCTTTGCCCCTCTAATTTAAAACTATGTCCTCTTGTAGCAGTTTTTCTTCTTTTAAATATTCTCTCCTCTTTTACCTTGTCTTTCTTTCAAGCTATACATGTTAAGGTCCTTTAATCTTTCCTGGCAAGTTTTATCCTACAATCCATGTACCAGTTTAGTAGCTCTTCTCTGAACTCTCTCCAAAGTATCAATATCCTTCTGGAGATATGGTCTCGAGTACTGCGCACAATACTCCAAATGAGGTCTCACTAGTGCTCTGTAGAGCGGCATGAGCACCTCCCTCTTTCTACTGGTAATGCCTCTCCCTATACACCCAAGCATTCTTCTAGCATTTCCTGCTGCTCTATGACATTGTCTGCCTACCTTTAAGTCTTCTGAAATAATGACCCCTAAATCCCTTTCCTCAGATACTGAGGTTAGGACTGTATCACTGATTTTATATTCTGCTCTTGGGTCTTTACGCTCCAGGTCATTATCTTGCACTTATCAACATAAAATTTTAGTTGCCAGATTTTTGACCATTCCTCTAGTTTTCCTAAATCCTTTTCTATTTGGTGTATCCCTCCAGGAACATCAACCCTGTTACAAATCGTTGTGTCATCAGCAAAAAGACACACCTTACCATCTAGGCCTTCTGCAATTTTGCTGATAAAGATATTAAACAATATGGGTCCCAGAACAGATCCCTGAGGTACCCCACTGGTAACAAGACCTTGGTCTGAATATACTCCATTGACTACAACCCTCTGTTGCCTGTCCCTCAGCCACTGCCTAATCCATTCAACAATATGGGAGTCCAAGCCCAAAGACTGCAATTTATTGATAAGCCTTCTATGTGGGACAGTATCAAAAGCCTTACTAAAGTCTAGATAAGCAATGTCTACTGCACCTCCTCCATCTATTATTTTAGTCACCCAATCAAAAAAATCAATAAGATTAGTTTGGCATGATCTCCCTGAAGTAAACCCATGCTGTTTTTCATCTTTCAATCCATGGGATTTTAGATGTTCCACAATACTCTCCTTAAGTATGGTTTCCATTAATTTCCCCACTATTGATGTCAGGCTTACTGGCCTTTAGTTGCCCGATTCCTCCCTACTACCTTTCTTGTGAATGGGCACAACATTTGCTAATTTCCAATCTTCTGGGACGACTCCTGTTGCCAGTGATTGGTTAAATAAATCTGTTAATGGTTTTGCTAGTTCACCGCTGAGCTCTTTTAATAGCTTTCGGTGTATCCCATCAGGCCCCTGTGACTTATTTGTATTAATTTTAGACAGCTGACTTAGAACCTCTTCCTCTGTAAATACACATGCATCAAAAGATTCATTAGTCTTCTTTCCTAACTGAGGTCCTTTTCCTTCATTTTCCTTTGTAAAAACTGAACAGAAGTATTCATTGAGTCATCTTCGCTAATTCTAGATATCAAACCAATAGGAAAGTTACCTTAAGTTAAAATCGCAATACGCGATTATTTAAATCGCCTATTCATCGCGATCACTAGAATAAAGACGAATATTCGATTTCGACGAATATGAGACGAATATTCAAGCGAATATTCGCGAATTTCGTCGAAATCGAATATGGCACCTCCCGCTCATAACTATATACAGACCCCAGGGAGAGTTGGGAGCTCCTCATACACATTATTTTGTTGGCTGATTTGGACTAAAATGGTGGGTTTGGCAACAATAGCCTAATGTGTATGGGGGCCTTTAGACTGTCCTATTAAGTTATATATGGCTTTAAAATATTTGTCTGCTATCAAAATACAACAGTACATTACAGTAGGCTTCTCACAACATGTAGTACCAACTGCAGTCTTCCGCTTGCCCCTCCCTGGGTGTTTTCTTACCCTGCCATGGTGAATGTCTAATTAAGGCCTCATGCACACTACCGTATGTATTTTGCGGTCCGCAAAAAACGGATCCGCAAAAAATATGGTTGACGTGCGTGTACATTTCGTATTTTGCAGGACGGAACAGTTGGCCCCTAATGTGGACAATAATAGGACATGTTCAATTTTTTGGTGGAATGGAAATATGGACATACGGAAACGGAATGCACACGGAGTAACTTCCGTTTTTTTGGCGGACCCATTGAAATGAATGGTATACAGTCGGTCACGGAAAGAAAATACGTTTATGTGCATGAGGCCTAAGACTGAATTTCAAATAGTACACTACATTACTTCAAAACAGAATTACCAAAAGTGTTGTGAACCCAACCTAAGATTTTCCCCTGCAATGGTTTTATGACAGGTCTAATAGCTAGAATATGTACAAAAGTGAGTCTATCACCATAAAATTCACTGCTAATCCAGACATATTACCTTGTATAGCTAAACTGAATGTAATGATACACATGAATATGACTATGCATTAACCTGGCATTGTCAGGAAGAAGAGGAAGGCACAACAGCAAGGGTGCACAGAGTTGATTAGCCCGCTTTCAGTGCACTTAACTGCTCATTTGTATATGGATAATAATACCCTTTCTCCACAATAAAGCAATGGCTCCCTCAGTGAAAGGTATCATTACATTCAGTGGAGCTAGCCAGATAAGGCATTGTGCCTGGTTTAACAATGGATTTTCTGGTGACAGGTTTCCTTTAATACAACAAATATTAATAAGTATTTGTGTAATGCTAGCTATATTTAATGTTTTTGTTTACGTTAAATATTGTTCATACAAAGTAACTCCTTAAAAAACTAAAGACGATTTTCTAAAAGTGACTCAAATGGTAAAAAAATAAAATAGTGCTTCCTTACTAAAAGCTGTAATGCAAAACATACTTTACTTTCATATAGGCATTTAATATATCTCATATCAGAACCTCCTTTATTTAATGCATATTCAAATATTATCTCTGCCATTTTTCTAGTGACAGGAAAATCAATGAACGCTTTAAATGAATATGACAATTATACAGCAGCGTGAGGGTTCATTAACTGAATTCCCTGTGTGATAATTATCAGAAGTGCAAGTAGGACAGATCCTAACAGTAACTCTGACTCATCTAGTTTCCTTCCCTGGGGTAGTCATTGCTGCAGCAGCATTTAGTTCTCAAATGGGCACTTTAAACAATATAAAATTATATCAGGATGAGAATAATTACTATATATAACGTGTAAAAGGGGCCATCACAATATTGTCCCAATTCCCTGACTCTGTCCAACTCCCGATGGGCAGCAGCTTTTAAAGCCCTGCTAACCAATTACTCAGTTCTATATGCAATCTGAATGAAATTTCAGCTAAAATGATGATATGCTGTGACTATGGAGCTCTGTGATTTTAAACTAGAGATGAGCAAACCTTTCATGATTTGGTTTGTGTCAGGTTTATTCAGTTTGTGCACGAATTGAGTCGACGAGAGAGAGCGAGAGAGATATGGAAAAAATGCTAATTATCATGTCTACTATTTGCTATCATCAGATAGGCTTAGGAAAGCTAATTTGAATATTGTTCCCAGAAACCTAGAGGGGCATTGGCTGGCATAGAATACTGCACACACGTACTCCGCATATTGACGGTAGAATTTTCTTTCTACGGAGCTGAGTGAGGGCTTGATTTTTGTGGGACAGCTTGTACTTTTCATTGGTATAATTTTTGGCTACATAACACTTTTTGATCACTTTTTATTCTATTGTTTTGGTTGCAACTAAGCAAAAAGCAGCAATTCTGGCATTCACCGTACAGAAAAAATTACATGATTATTGCATATAATGGATTGCTACAGATGCGGCAATACCAAATATGTGGATAAGACTTCATTTTTTCCATTGAAAAGTGTTTTTTTTTTCTGTGAAAAAAAGGTATATTTATTTTTTTACTTATTACTGGTTTAAAGAGGTTCTCCAGTCCCATAATCATTTTTACACTTATTTTTCATGTCAGTCCTTCCCTTCCCCTGCTCACAGCTAGTGTTGATCACGAATATTCGAATTTCGAATTTTTATCGCGAATATAGGTACTTCGAAAATTTGTGAATATTTTGAATATAGTGATATATATTCGTAATTTCAAATATTCAATTTTTTTTTTAATCAGTACACATGATCCCTCCCTGCTTCTAGCTTGTGGGCCAATGAGGAGGCTGCAGTATATTTGACTTTAGGTGTAGTGTTGTTTGTTTGTTGTTTTCGTAATGCAAATTTTTATTGCGAATTTTTCAACTTACAACTATTAGACAAAGAAGATTATAGCACTATATTAGCTAAATTGCTCTATATTCGTATTTTTTTTTTCGAATATTTGCTATATTGCTATAACTTTGTTTTTTCGAATATTCGTAATATTCTAAAACAAAAATATATAGCAATATAGCGAATATTCGAAAAAAAACGAATATAGAGCAATTTAGCTAATATAGTGCTATAATCTTCTTTGTCTAATAGTTGTAATTTTTTTCTCATCTGAAGTTCAGATTGGAAAAAAATTACAACTGTAAAAAAAAAAGATTATGGCACTATATTAGCTAAATTGCTCTATATTCGTGTTTTTTTTTTCGAATTTTCGCTATATTACTATATATTCTTGTTTTAGAATATTACAAATATTCAAAAAAACTAAGTTATAGCAATATAGCGAATATTCGGAAAAAAAAAAAACTAATATAGAGCAATTTAGCTAATATAGTGCTATAATCTTTTTTTTAATAGTTGTAATTTTTTTCCAATCTTAACTTCAGATGAGAAAAAAATTACAACTATTAGACAAAGAAGATTATAGCACTATATTAGCTAAATTGCTCTATATTCGTTTTTTTTTTCGAATATTCACTATATTGCTATATATTCTTGTTTTAGAATATTACAAATATTAAAAAAAACTAAGTTATAGCAATATAGCGAATATTCGGAAAAAAAATAAATAATATAGAGCAATTTAGCTAATATAGTGCTATAATCTTTTTTTTAATAGTTGTAATTTTTTTCCAATCTGAACTTCAGATGAGAAAAAAATTACAACTATTAGACAAAGAAGATTATAGCACTATATTAGCTAAATTGCTCTACATTAGGTTTTTTTAAAATATTTGCTATATTGCTATATATTCTTGTTTTAGAATATTACGAATATTCGAAAAAACTAAGTTATAGCAATTTAGCTAATATAGTGCTATAATCTTCTTTGTCTAATAGTTGTAAGTTGAAAAATTTGCATTGCGAAAATTCGCATATTACACGATCATTACCTTGCCGATTTTTTTGCGTAAAAAAATCGTAGAATATAACAAATATTCGAATTTGCAAATATTCAACGAATATTCTACAAAAAAATTTGCGAAGTATCGCGAATTCGAATATGACCCCTGCCGCTCATCACTACTCACAGCATCAGTTCACCCTAGCAGGATATATACGTGGAAAAAGATGGAGTTTGAGAAAGGCTTAGGTTTAGCTGAAGCGTTGTATATGATTGGACTGCCTCCATCTTTTTCCATTTGAATTCTGAAAGAGCATTGGACATTTTTCATATTGGACTTTAAGTTGGGGTGCTGTATCTTTATTTTTCTTAGGATATATACATGGCTCACTTTCCGCTTTCTGCTGGGTTTGTAAACAAACTTTATGTAATTTCTCTGTAATGTTTCTCAGGCTTTGTTCCACCTCCCACTAGCTTCCCTGGGCAGTAGTCATGCCCTTAGACCTACTTTTTCCATGTTAGGGGGAACAAATTCTTTGAAACATTACAGCACAAACTATGCTGAGTTTAATAAGCGAACCTGAAGCTGGTGAAAACAGGAAATTCTGCATATAAACATTCTGCCAGGATGCAGTGATGCTGAAAACAGGGGAAGTAAAGTGACAACATGAAGAACGGGTTTATGGGGCAAAATACACAGTGTTTGGAGTACTCTGGGCAGACAAAAATTTGGACCAGAGAACCCCTTGGACCAGAGAAACTAAAAAAGCCATACTTTCACCAAATCCCCTGCCCTGCTGTTCTGATTCTGGTCCTGGTTTGATAAGCAGGAAATGCACCTAAATCGCCAATCAGTAACTGAGAAAGATCACCACTAGAGAGAGTGAATGACCATGTAGGCATGCTACTGGACAATCTCATTAACTATTCAAGCCACTCTGCTCATTTATACCTCTGCCGTTTCATTTTGCCTGGCTTAAGAGGGTTGATCATGCTGACAAATGCTCTTTAAAGGGAATCAGTCACCAGTGACCTCGATATTCTGCTGTTTGCATAGCCACATAGCTGTGGTTCACCTGATTTAAAAAGCTGTTTTTCTTTTTTTGATCAGAGGATTTGTTCCCAAGTTGGCAGGAAATTAACGCTACATTTACATGCAGTGGCCGGGTTTGGGGTGGCCCCAACACTACGCTGTGTCTCCCAGACAAAGTCAAATGGTCACCACATGTTGCTGCTCTCCCGAAGGGATGGTAAGGCGTGGTGCACCCCAATGGGGAATAAGTCCAGAGAGTCAGGGTTTGCAGTAAACCAGGATGCTTTTTACTGTAAAAATTCAGGTACAAAACAATACAGGCGAGACATTTGGTTGGCTTCTACAGTCTCCTCCCTGGCATAAGAAGGGTTTGATGCTGAGGAAAGGCCTGAGCTAGCTGTCCCTCTTTCTCTTCAGAAGGCTAGTACCCTGGTCCAAGGCTGGTGATCCAGGGTCTGTGGCAGCGTATCCCCGTCTCAGCGTCTTCTTCTGGTCACTCAGTAGTCTGGCAGAGTCTCTTCTTCTAAGCACTGTTCCCTAACTGCATCACACTAGGGGCTCTGACTGCTCTTCTTATATAAAGTTTCTAGCTAGACTAGAACCTTCTAGTGGGAAGGGTGTAGTGGAGCAAATGCATAGTTTCAACTCCTATCTGGTATAGACTTACATTAAAGCTTTAATGATAGTCAATAGCAATGACAGAGCAGTTTTTTCCAGACAAAAACAAGTCCTCGGACATAACATAGCTTAAACGAGACTTCTAAAAGGTGGGACTATCTGCTTTTTGTGGTAGTCTGGGTTTTTTCCTCCAAAACATGGTCTTCTTTAACTTCTCAATTAAAGTCCTAGCAGTCTCTTAATGCTTATTATCCATTTCCACAGAGCCATGTAAATACAGTGATAATGAACAGGATATATATCACAACATATATATATATATATATATATATATATAAAACAAGAAATGTGGGCAGCACCACTGTCAAAGTAGTACAAACGGAGTGCCAGCGGCTGAGTAGGCGATCCACCTCCAAATAATGTAGAAAAAATGAAATCCGCAGGATTGAAACGTCGCATGCTTGGTGAATAAAGCTTCTTTTTACTTCTTCACGACTTGGATGTGCTGCGGATTTCATTTTATATATATATATATATATATATATATATATATAAACACAGTAATAAACAGTAGAAGTTAACCCTTTAACCCTTTCCTGACATATGACGTAATTGTATGTCATGGTGGCACGTGACTTGCCACATTTTGACATGCTATTACATCATGGTAATCGGGCGGGCACTGGAGCAGTGCGGGCCCGATCACTGCAGGGGTCCGGCAGTTCCTTATAACCGGGCCCCTGCTGTATTTGCTGAATTCAGTGCTGACCGCAGCATAGAAGGTGCATGCAGCGGGTGAGGGAGCCCATCGAGTCCCAGAGTGGGACAGAAATGATGTTCAAATAATAAGTAATAAAAATAAAAAAAATTCTCAAAAAGTGCAACACCAAGTGATCAAAAAGGAGTATGTCCCACAAAATTATACCAATATAACCGTCACCTCATCCCGCAAAAAATGAGCCTCTACATAAGAAAATCGCCAAAAAAAATAACTATAGCTCTCAGAACACGGAGACACTAAAATATATTTTTTTTTCTTCAAAACAGCTATTATTGTGTTAAAGTGAAATAAATAAAAAAAGTAGACATATTACGTATTGCCGCGTCTATAAAAATATCACATGACCTAACCCCTCAGGCGAACACTGTAAAAAAAATTGATGCTTGATGCACCTAAATTATGTAGAGGAACCAGTTTGGATACAAGAGCCAAGACTCCCTGTCAACAGTATAGCTTGCAGCTGAGGATCTCACAACTGACTATTGGTTATAAAGCTAACATTAGAGCTATACCTACATGCTGTACAACTAAATCAGATGAGAGCAAGACCTGACAGTTCTTACCATTGCCACAACTTTTTATATTGTTTTTATTGTTACACAGATTGCATCCTTCTCTCTCTTCTTTTTCTTCTCTTCCATTTTTTGGGTCTTTCTCGGTCTTCATTAATGTTAAAGACTGACTTTTCCTTATGTTTTGTGCTCTATAATTTATAAAATGTTATTTGTTTTTAAATATATACTTTTTGCTAGTTATACTTTTCCTGAGCCAATGGTTATGGATTTTTGTTTAACAATTCTTTAAAATTCTATATGTGACTTATCACTTTTTGGACCCAAATTGATAAAAAAAAAAGTACACAGAAAACCCCTTAGCAAAAATCAATATGGTTTGGTGTTTTGCCACCCAGTGAAGAATGGTTTGATATTGGATCATCTCCATCTTCCTTTGCATGACCCTTGGGTCATTTCTTCCACTTAATAGCAAGAGAAATGCAGCCAACTAAGGCTAGTTTCACACTAGCACCATAGATCTGGCAGTGCAGTGGTTTTCCTTCTGCCGATTCTCGGTATATTTGCTGGAATGCAGCTGGATTTCCGCCGGTCCCCATTATAGGTAATCGGGCCGGACGGAAGCATTCAAGCTTCTGACAATGCCAGAATGTGAAGAGATTCGGAAGGCTGTTCCCTGCAAGATCACTAGAACTAGTGTGAAACTAGCTTAACACTGGACTCTCTATCCAAGGGCCCCATACAGCCATGTAAACTGCCTCTGTCATGCATACAGTATATCCTTGCAAAGGGACACAAAAGAAAGTGAGATTTGGAACTGAATTAGAATTTGCTATAAACTATAGTTTTAGATACTTTTTGTTATTTATATTTTGTAAATCACAGTGGCTAAATAATGTTAAATAAAGTTCCTTTAAAATATTTAAATGTTCTTATTTGAAGCAACCTATATCCACGTCCACTTTAAATGCTCACCAACACAATTCTTTTATTTTTTTTACTTAATGAATATTGGATGGAGAAAACAAATGACAACATGTAGAGCTGTATTAGTGTTGGCAGTATCAAACCTGGCAAACAGCTTGAAAAATAGTGTGTCATTATGAAAATAAGCAAACAGTTTTGGAAGAGAACTAAACAATCATATTTTTTCCAATACTGTACACACAGGAAATATTTGGTAGTTCTTCTTAGCAATCAATCTGCCGGGTAGAGCTTGTATTAGAAATGAAGTACTGTGTTTCTAGGGTCCTGAGTGTAAAATTGCAAACAAGAAATTGCAGTTTTAAAAAATATTTGTGAGAACTTCTAACCATATGTATGCAGTATATCTTTTAGTATTTCTATTCTGAACATTTATAAATATTTAATTGTTTCAGACATTTAAATAAAACTAAATGTAAGGCATACATATAAAATAAAATCTGTTTTATTGATTTCTCTAAAGTTAATGAACACTAAACAAGTCCAGTGGGAAAAAGTAATTGCCGTAAACCTAAAGACCAATCACCTCTCCTGACATGTCTGTCCCCGTGTAATATCAATTCCGGAGCATCTATTCTTATGACACTATGTTGCACCATTCTTCTCTTATTCCAGCTAGAAGTTTATGGATAAAGGTTCAGATGGTAGTTGCCAACTGGAGGTGTGTCCCTGCCCAGTCTGACACTGGCAGCACTGATTGGTTAGTGTCAGACTGTGCAGCAACACACTCCCAACTAGAAACATTCATCTATATCTATATTCATAAACTTCTAGCAAGAATAGTAGAAGAATAGCACAGCATAGAGTCATATGAATAAATGCCCCAGAACTGTTATTACGGGTATACTCAGATCCGATGGTATATTCTAACCCCCAGGCGTTCCCATGGTGACAGGGACACTTGCCTGGGGGTTAGAATATACAGGGACCCGCGGCTCAGAGGAGTATACATTTATTAACTGTAATCCGTAACTTTAACTTTAAATCAGCGCTCATCTCTTTACTAGGGTACCTTACTCTCAGCTCCGGTAACAAGCAGTGCGGGCGGCGCTCACTCAATATGCGGCGCAGGCGTGTGACGTCAGTGAGTGAGCGCCGCCCGCACTGCCTGTTATCGGAGCTGAGAGTAAGGTACCTTAGTAAAGAGATGAGCGCTGATTTAAAGTTAAAGTTACGGATTACAGTTAATAAATGTATACTCCTCTAAACGGCGGGGAGGGGGATCTGTGGATGGCACATGGGAGGGGGAACTGTGGATGGCACATGGGAGGGGGATCTGTGGATGGCACATGGGAGGGGGATCTGTGGATGGCACATGGGGAGGGGGATCTGTGGATGGCACATGGGGAGGGGGATCTGTGGATGGCACATGGGGAGGGGGATCTGTGGATGGCACTGTTTAGGGGGGATCTGTGGATGGCACTGTCATGGGGGGGATCTGTGGATGACACATGGGGAGGGGGATCTGTGGATGGCACTGTTATGGGGGGATCTGTGGAAGGCACTGTTATTGGGAGGGGGATCTGTGGATGGCACTGTTATGGGGAGGGGATCTGTGGATGGCACTGTTTAGGGGGGATCTGTGGATGACACTGTCATGGAGTGGATCTGTGAATGACACATTTAGCATAAGATGCTATATAGTGTCATCCACTGATCTCCCTCCCATAACAGTGCCATCCACAGATCCCCCTCCCCATAACAGTGCCATCTACAGATCCCCCTCCTCATAACAGTGCCATCCACAGATCCCTCTCCTCATAACAGTGCCATCCACAGATCCCCCTCCTCATAACAGTGTCATCCACAGATCCCCCTCATAACAGTGCCATCCACAGATCCCAGTCAGCTCCCTGGACTGGAGAAGATCGTCTTGAGGACAGGGAGGGTTGGGCATTCAGGGGTAGTCTTATACGGCGAGTATAGCCCAAACCCTATATTTTTAATGGAAAAGTTGGGGGTCGTCTTATACGCCCAGTCGTCTTATACGCCGTAATATACGGTACTGCCTTTTTGTGCAAAGATATATTTACTTCAGGCCTACACAGGTTCAGACCGTGTGAGATACGCTCTATACATACAGGGGTTTGAATTAGGCATTTGAAATACAGCCATTTGAAATACAGCCTTTTTGTGCAAAGATATATTTACTTCAAGCATACACTGATTCAGGGCGTGTGAGATCCCCTCTATACATACAGGGGTTTGAATTAGGCATTTGAAATACAGCCATTTGAAATACAGCCTTTTTGTGCAAAGATATATTTACTTCAGGCCTACACTGATTCAGGGCATGTGAGATACCCCCCTACATACAGGGGTTTGAATCAGGCATTTGAAATACAGCCATTTGAAATACAGCCTTTTTGTGCAAAGATATATTTACTTCAGGCCTACACGGGTTCAGACCGTGTGAGATACCCCCCTACATACAGGGGTTTGAATTAGGCATTTGAAATACAGCCATTTGAAATACCGCCATTTTGTGCAAAGATATATTTACTTCAGGCCTACACAGGTTCAGACCGTGTGAGATACGCTCTATACATACAGGGGTTTGAATTAGGCATTTGAAATACAGCCATTTGAAATACAGCCTTTTTGTGCAAAGATATATTTACTTCAGGCCTACACAGGTTCAGACCGTGTGAGATACCCGCCTACATACAGGGGTTTGAATTAGGCATTTGAAATACAGCCATTTTTACCCCTTAGGGACACATGACGTACCGGTACGGCATGTTTCCCGAGACCTTAAGGACCCATGATGTACCGGTACGTCATGGGTTTAAACCGCGATTGCGGCGTGGCGGGGGTTAATCGGAACAGGATGCCCGCTGAAATCATCACAACGCTGGGGGGTTTGCAGCTATACCTGCGGTTGCGGTGGCTGTGCGGCGGTGCCATCGGGTCCCCATGCGGCTGTAGGGGGGACCCGATGGCATGGAAGGCAGCGCAATGTCTAAGGAAGGCATCGCGCTGCCTTCCGGTGAAGAGCCTGTGAGATCCAGCCCCCTGGATCTCACAGGCCCCGGAAGTTGTATGAGTAATACACACAGTATTACTCATACAGCCAATGCATTCCAATACAGAAGTATTGGAATGCACTGTGAAGGAATATACCCTCCAAAGTTCAAGTCCCAAAGTGGGACAAAAAATAAAGTGCAGCAGCGTAACTTCATCCTTCCCGCTCACCGCCTTATATGTGACGTACCCACAAGGTGGAACTCCACCTTGCACATGCTGGCCAGACTGTGCGAGCAGCAGCAGGCGATAGTGGAGTTTCAGCTGCAGCACACACGGGTGAGTCGCTCGGCGGAACAGCACCACTTCACCACCAATGACTGTGCCTCCATGCGAGACCTGTCTTCCTTGTTGCGCTGTTTCGAGTACTCCACCAACATGGCCTGTGCCGATAACGCCGTTCTCAGCGTTACTATCCCACTTCTATGCCTCCTTGAAAAAACGCTCCTGGCGATAATGGAAGAGGATGTGGCACAGGAGGAGGAGGAGGAGGAGGAAGAGGGATCATTTTGTAGGGTTTCCGGCCAGTCATTCCCAAGTGGCTCCAAGGGTGGGTTCCTGCACCCACAAATGCAAGGTACACAATTGTCCAGCCAGAGCACAGTTCTGGAGGATGAGGAGGTGGAGGATGAGGAGGAGGAGATGCAGGAGGAGGAACCATGTTCACAGCAGGGTGGCACCCAGAACAGCTCATGGCCATCACTGGTGCGTGAATGGGGGGGATATAGAGGACACAGACGATACATCCCCCACAGAGGACATCTTTTTGTTGCCTTTGGGCAGCCTTGCACACATGAGCGATTACATGCTGCAGTGTCTCCGCAACGACCGCAGTGTTGCCCACTTTCTAACTTGTGCTGTTTACTGGGTGGCCACTCTGCTGGATCCCCGTTACAAGGACAACGTACCGTCCTTAATTCCATCACTGGAGCGTGATCGTAAGATGCGCGAGTACAAGCGCACGCTGGTAGACGCGCTGCGGGGGCACAGTGGAAGCACAAGGTGAATACAGAGGACGAGAAAGAGGTCACCAACGCAGCTGGGGCACCGCCAGCACCTCAGAAGGCAGGGTTAGCATGGCCGACATGTGGAAAAGCTTTGTCAGCACGCCACAACAACCAGCACCACCAGCTGATATAGAACGTCTTAGCAGGAGGCAGCATTTCACCAACATGGTGGAGCAGTATGTGTGCACACGCCTACACGTACTGAATGACGGGTCAGGCCCCTTCAACTTCTGGGTCTCCAAATTGGGCACATGGCCTGAGCTTGCCCTTTACGCTTTGGAGATGCTGGCCTGCCTGCAGCCAGTGTATTATCTTAACGTGTGTTTAGCACGGCAGGGGGCGTCATCACAGACAAGCGCAGCCGCCTGTCCACAGCCAACGTGGACAAGCTCACGTTCATTAAAATGAACCAGGCTTGGATCCCACAAGACTTGTCTGTACCTTGTTCAGAATAGACATTTATACCACCATCAAACATACATTCTTGTACTCAGTCAAGTGCAATGATTCTTTGTTTTCTTTTTTTTTATTTGTCACAATGTTTTGGGGGGTACCTAACCCAATAAAAATTTTTAAAAAAAGAACATTGTTGGCTACCTCCTCCTCCTCCATTGCTGCCTCCACCTTCAAAACCACATTCACCGCCTCCTCAACCTCTGGATCGGAAGATGCGCTACTACAAGCGCACCCTGCTGATGGCATTCCCGCCTGACAGTGGGGGCACAGTGGAAGCACAAGGCGAAGGCAGAGGAGGAGGAAGAAGTCGCCAACACAGCTGGGGCACCGCCAGCAGCTGAGAAGGCAGGGTTAGCATGGCCCAAATGTGGAAAAGCTTTGTCAGCCTTGGAGGTGCTGACCTGCCCTGCAGCCAGTGTATAGTGTGAACGTGTGTTTAGCACGGAAGAGAGCATTATCACAGGTCACAGCCAATGTGGACAAGCTTACGTTTATTAAAATGAACCAGGCATGGATCCCACAGGACTTGTCCGTACCTTGTGCAGAATAGACATTTATACCAGCCTTAACCATCCATTCTTGTACTCAAGTGCACTTATTCTTTGTTTTATTTTGTTATATTTAAAAATAAAAAATAACACAAATCAGTGTTGGCTACCTATTCCTCCTTCACCGCCGCTTCCACCTACACCGCCACGTCAACCTTCACCGCCACATCCACCCATCCACCGCCTCCTCAACCTCCTACTCCTAGATCCAGATTGTTATTTTTAATTTTTCTGTATTTTATGTTATTTTAAGTCATTTCCCTATCTACATTTGTTTGCAGAACAGTTGCCATGCTCTTAAGCACATTTTGATGCCTTTTGCAGCCCTCTAGCCCTTTCCAGGACTATTTTAGAGCCATTTTAGTGCCCAAAAGTTCGGGTCCCCATTGAATTCAATGGGGTTAGGGTTGGGGTTCGCGGTCAAGTTCGGGTCAAGTTCGGGTCCCAAACCCGAACTTTTTTTTCAAGTTCGGCCGAACTCGTCGAACCCGAACATCCAGGTGTCCGCTCAACTCTAGTCAACTCTCAAGATGAGATCCAAAGAGCTGTTACTATCAGTGAAGCAACCATCATTAGGCTGAAAAAAACAAAACAAACCCATCAGTGAGATAGCAAAAACATTAGGCGTGGCCAAAACAACAGTTTGGAACATTATTAAAAAGAAGGAACGCACCGGTAAGCTCAGCAACACCAAAAGACCCGGAAGACCATGGAAAACAACTGTGGTGGATGACCGAAGAATTCTTTCCCTGGTGAAGAAAACACCCTTTACAACAGTTGGCCAGATCAAGAACACTCTCCAGGAGGTAGGTGAGTGTGTGAAAGTAAACAATCAAGAGAAGACTTCACGAGAGTGAATACAGAGGGTTCACCACAAGATGTAAACCATTGGTGAGCCTCAAAAACAGGAAGGCCATATTAGAGTTTGCCAAACGACATCTAAAAAATCCTTCACAGTTCTGGAACAACATCCTATGGACAGATGAGACCAAGATCAACTTGTACCAGAGTGATGGGAAGAAAAGAGTATGGAGAAGGAAAGGAACTGCTCATGATCCTAAGCATACCACCTCATCAGTGAAGCATAGTGGTGGTAGTGTCATGGCGTGGGCATGTATGGCTGCCAATGGAACTGGTTCTCTTGTATTTATTGATGATGTGACTGCTGACAAAAGAAGCAGGATGAATTCTGAAGTGTTTCGGGCAATATTATCTGCTCATATTCAGCCAAATGCTTCAGAACTCATTGGACGGCGCTTCACAGTGCAGATGGACAATGACCCAAAGCATACTGCAAAAGCAACCAAAGAGTTTTTTAAGGGAAAGAAGTGGAATGTTATGCAATGGCCAAGTTCACCATGTAGTGTCCCACTAGGTAGGCGTGGGCACTACACAAGGGTCAATTGGGTGTTGTGTTACTCCTACTCACAAGGGACAGAAATGTTATATTTAACTATGCATTTAATGTATTTTCTAATGTGTTTTTATATGCAATGTTCCCCTGTGTTAATGCTTAGCAGGCCTAGTTAGGGTGTAGTTAGACATCCCAGACACTAGAGGGAGATAGGGAGCCCCTAGTATAAATGTCCAGGCCCAGACAGGGAGTGGTAGTTCGTAGTCAGGAGTCTGTGGAGACAGAAGTCAGAAGGCACCAGCCAGAGATATGCTGAGGGCCTCCTCCTGACATGCAGCTTGATAGCCCCGGCTGCTAGCTATGACCAGGAGGCTAGTGAAGAACCCTAGCCTGCCTGTAGTCCAAGGGAGCCTCAGTTAGCTCCGAAGTCACCCCAGTTGCAGGACAGAACCTCCTGGGAGAAAACCTGCAGTTACCCTCAAGTCAAGCAGAGACAGTGTCATCAGTTCAGATAAGTAAGCTAATGGGCAGAGGAACTATAGAGTGAGAGCAAGAATCCATACGGGCGGAAGATATATTTTACCAAG
Organism: Bufo bufo; assembly: GCF_905171765.1. NCBI lineage: Eukaryota > Metazoa > Chordata > Amphibia > Anura > Bufonidae > Bufo > Bufo bufo. The sequence goes on from NC_053389.1 coordinate 326,893,950, forward strand.
GATTTAAGCCAGCATTTAGGCATCCGGGCCTTGGGATTGAAACCAGACAGGAGTTCTAAAGAACAGCGTACACTATTTCTGAGGAAAGGTACAACCTGATTCTGAGTGTGTTGTGGATTACCCTCTGAGTATCTTGCACAGAATTATACCTGCCAGTATTTGTATTGAAGCCTGCTTATGAAGCACTTGATATAAGGAACTGCATTACCATCTTGATGTACAAAGTTGGACTGTTTAAATAAAGCAACGTTTGGTTCACTATACCACCTGTGTACCTCACTTATTACTACTATAAATCGGTGTGCCACCATTACAGGCACTGGCGTCACGATTCCAAAAGGGACCTTGCTTCAGGCACTCAAAATACCTGTAACATCCAGGGCACCTAATCCACCATCAGGCCTGGTCCCTGCATACGGAGTGTGCCCCAGAGGAACTTGTGTCTACCTCTCCTTCACTGCCGCATGCCTGCTCAGGGTTCTCCAATACAGTGAGTAGCCCTCGATTGCCCATAACCGTGACCTCACTTCGCAATACCCTGCAGGTCTGGCGTGCTGCAACCTGATCTGAATCCGATTGAGCATGCATTTCACTTGCTGAAGACAAAACTGAAGGGAAAATGTCCCAAGAACAAGCAGGAAAGACAGTTGCAGTAGAGGCCTGGCAGATCATCAGCAGGGATGAAACCCAGCGTCTGGTGATGTCTATGCATTCCAGACTTCCGGCTGTAATTGACTGCAAAGGATTTTAAAAAGTGAAATTTTGATGTATGGTTATTATTCCATCCCATTACTTTTGGTTCCTTAACAAGTGGGAGACACATATGCAAACTGTTGTAATTCCTACACCCTTCACCTGATTTGGATGTAAATACCCTCAAATTAAAGCTGACAGTCTGCAGTTAAAGCACATCTTGTTTGTTTCATTTCAAGTCCATTGTGGTGGTGTATAGAGCCAAAAAATTTAGAATTGTGTCGATGTCCCAATATTTATTGACCTGACTGTATTTGTACTGGCCTGCAGTAAAATTGATATCCAATGACCGTCTAATATACCTCCAGACACATAATCACTTGTTCTTTTCTGTACGTTGAATGAATAATTTTGGGGGCCTGTACTCCACTGGCCTGAAGTAAAATTGTTATCCAATGACCCAATATACTTCCAGCACATAATCACTTGATGTTTTCTGTCCAATGAATAATTTTTGGGGCCTGTAGTCCATTAGCCTTCAGTAAAATTGCTATTCATTGACTGTCTAATATAATTTCAGCCACATAATCACTTGCTCTTTTCTGTACAGTAAATGCATAATTTCTGGGGCCTGTAATCTAACTGGTCAACAGTTACATTTTTATACGGTGACCACCTAATGTACCTCCAGCCACATTATCAATTGTTCTTTTCTGTACGGTGAATGAATAATTTTTGAGATCTGTAGTCCACTGGCCTGCAGTAAAATTGTTATACAATAACCATCTAATATACCTCCAGCCACATAATTACTTCATGTTTTCTGTCCGGTGAATGTATAATTTTTGGGGCCTGTAGTCCACTGGCCTGCAGTAAAATTTATATCCATCGACCGTCTAATATACCTCCAGCCACATAATCACTTGATCTTTTCTGTTATGCAATGGCCAAGTTCACCATGTAGTGTCCCACTAGGTAGGCGTGGGCACTACACAAGGGTCAATTGGGTGTTGTGTTACTCCTACTCACAAGGGACAGAAATGTTATATTTAACTATGCATTTAATGTATTTTCTAATGTGTTTTTATATGCAATGTTCCCCTGTGTTAATGCTTAGCAGGCCTAGTTAGGGTGCAGTTAGACATCCCAGACACTAGAGGGAGATAGGGAGCCCCTAGTATAAATGTCCAGGCCCAGACAGGGAGTGGTAGTTCATAGTCAGGAGTCTGTGGAGACAGAAGTCAGAAGGCACCAGCCAGAGATATGCTGAGGGCCTCCTCCTGACATGCAGCTTGATAGCCCCGGCTGCTAGCTATGACCAGGAGGATAGTGAAGAACCCTAGCCTGCCTGTAGTCCAAGGGAGCCTCAGTTAGCTCCGAAGTCACCCCAGTTGCAGGACAGAACCTCCTGGGAGAAAACCTGCAGTTACCCTCAAGTCAAGCAGAGACAGTGTCATCAGCTCAGATAAGTAAGCTAATGGGCAGAGGAACTATAGAGTGAGAGCAAGAATCCATACGGGCGGAAGATATATTTTACCAAGGATTTAAGCCAGCATTTAGGCATCCGGGCCTTGGGATTGAAACCAGACAGGAGTTCTAAAGAACAGCGTACACTATTTCTGAGGAAAGGTACAACCTGATTCTGAGTGTGTTGTGGATTACCCTCTGAGTATCTTGCACAGAATTATACCTGCCAGTATTTGTATTGAAGCCTGCTTATGAAGCACTTGATATAAGGAACTGCATTACCATCTTGATGTACAAAGTTGGACTGTTTAAATAAAGCAACGTTTGGTTCACTATACCACCTGTGTACCTCACTTATTACTACTATAAATCGGTGTGCCACCATTACAGGCACTGGCGTCACGATTCCAAAAGGGACCTTGCTTCAGGCACTCAAAATACCTGTAACATCCAGGGCACCTCATCCACCATCACGCCTGGTCCCTGCATACGGAGTGTGCCCCAGAGGAACTTGTGTCTACCTCTCCTTCACTGCCGCATGCCTGCTCAGGGTTCTCCAATACAGTGAGTAGCCCTCGATTGCCCATAACCGTGACCTCACTTCGCAATACCCTGCAGGTCTGGCGTGCTGCAACCTGATCTGAATCCGATTGAGCATGCATTTCACTTGCTGAAGACAAAACTGAAGGGAAAATGTCCCAAGAACAAGCAGGAACTGAAGACAGTTGCAGTAGAGGCCTGGCAGAGCATCAGCAGGGATGAAACCCAGCGTCTGGTGATGTCTATGCATTCCAGACTTCCGGCTGTAATTGACTGCAAAGGATTTTAAAAAGTGAAATTTTGATGTATGGTTATTATTCCATCCCATTACTTTTGGTTCCTTAACAAGTGGGAGACACATATGCAAACTGTTGTAATTCCTACACCCTTCACCTGATTTGGATGTAAATACCCTCAAATTAAAGCTGACAGTCTGCAGTTAAAGCACATCTTGTTTGTTTCATTTCAAGTCCATTGTGATGGTGTATAGAGCCAAAAATTTTAGAATTGTGTCGATGTCCCAATATTTATTGACCTGACTGTATTTGTACTGGCCTGCAGTAAAATTGATATCCAATGACCGTCTAATATACCTCCAGACACATAATCACTTGTTCTTTTCTGTACGTTGAATGAATAATTTTGGGGGCCTGTACTCCACTGGCCTGAAGTAAAATTGTTATCCAATGACCCAATATACTTCCAGCACATAATCACTTGATGTTTTCTGTCCAATGAATAATTTTTGGGGCCTGTAGTCCATTAGCCTTCAGTAAAATTGCTATTCATTGACTGTCTAATATAATTTCAGCCACATAATCACTTGATCTTTTCTGTACAGTGAATGCATAATTTCTGGGGCCTGTAATCTAACTGGTCAACAGTTACATTTTTATACGGTGACCGCCTAATGTACCTCCAGCCACATTATCAATTGTTCTTTTCTGTACGGTGAATGAATAATTTTTGAGATCTGTAGTCCACTGGCCTGCAGTAAAATTGTTATACAATAACCATCTAATATACCTCCAGCCACATAATTACTTTATGTTTTCTGTCCGGTGAATGTATAATTTTTGGGGCCTGTAGTCCACTGGCCTGCAGTAAAATTTATATCCATCGACCGTCTAATATACCTCCAGCCACATAATCACTTGATCTTTTCTGTACGGTGAATGCATAATTTTTGGGGCCTGTAATCTAACTGGCCAACAGTAAAATTGTTATACGGTGACCGCCTAATGTACCTCCAGCCACATTATCGATTGTTCTTTTATGTATGATGAATGAATATTTTTTGGGGCCTGTAGTCCACTGGCCAGCAGTAAAATTGATATCCATTGACCGTCTAATATACCTCCAGCCACATAATCACTTGATGTTTTCTCTCCAGTGAATGCCTAATGTTTGGGGCCTGTACTCCCATGGTCTAAAATAAAAATTTTCGAGCCTCCAGCAGGGCACATTTTTGACAGTTTCCCTTTAAGACACATAAAAATGTCCCCTGATTAAAATACATATTTTTTGTAGGAATTTTTGCCATTGATCCCCCTCTGGTATGTCATTGTCCATGTTGTGGGATGATTTGTGCACTGCTAGTAAGTATTTGGTGGCTGCAAATATGACCTGAAGGTTTTTTAGGTTCACTTGCCATTAAAGTAAATGTGGCCCGCCAAGAACTTGCAGTTCGCGAACATTCGCGAATCTCCCCGGCCGATGTTCGTCCATCACTAGCCACTACTGTCACTGGTACTGCAACTACTGTCACCCTTCCCACTCTGTCATGGGGCCACAATTTTCACTATTACTGCCACTGCTGCTGCTGCCACCCTCCCCACTCATTAGCCACTACTTGAATCTTGAGGCACTGCACGGTTAAGTCCACGGTGATAAATTAGACCTGACAGTAACTGTGACCTGTAATACTGATGCACCATGGATCTATAGCTAACAGAAGGTATTAAAAAGCATGTGTTTAGACTGCATTAAAAAAAAAAAAAATTCTCCTCTACTTTGATTATTGGTGCTGCCTTCATTTCTTTATTTTGTTCCACTAAGGAGCCATTTAGACACAGCTCCTGCGGTTGTTGTTTTTATTTTACTAAAAGGGTGCTTTCCTTTTTGTTTAATAGAAGGGATTAGCTATGAATCTTGGTTCACCGCACAGTGATGTAGACAGCGATAAATAACACCTATAATACTGACCGTGCAGTACCTACAGAATTTATTAACTATGAATGTGGGTGCTCTAGATTGTAATGCACACGTCTATACACTATCCCTGCAATCTCCCTGCAGTTTAGGTTCCAAGACTTCACACTGAGATTGGGCCACCTGTTGGGATCAATATGATTAGGCAGAGTGGCCCTGGGTATACCTGATTTATCATGATTTGTGACTAATTAATTTTTAACAAATCAAATTTCTTGTTGAAGTTCAGTGAATCAAATCTTTCTAAACTTCGCTGTTTACTACTGATGACCTATCTAGAGCAAAGGTCATCAGTAGTAAAATCCTGGAAAAACCTTTTAAGCCTTCTTCAAGCCTAACATGCTTGAAGAAGGCTTAAATGGGTTGTTTCACTTCAGCAAATGGCATTTATCAAGTAGAGAAAGTTAATACAAGGGACTTACTAACAGTGGCGTCGCCAGGGGGGCCAGAGGGGGCCACGCCCCCCCCGACATCACGCTGTGCCCCCCCATGTGCCCCCCAACTAAAATGCCCAGCCAAGTGAGCCGCCGCACTGCCGCAATCGGGAACAGGGAGATGAGTGCTTCCATTGCGCTCATCTCCATAGTAATCTGCCCTTGCTGCGGCGGTGCAGGGGAGGGAAAGGTGTGTCCCTTCCCCTTCCTCTGATAGGATGCCGGCACTAGGCCGGCAGCCTATCAGAGGCCGGCGCAGGTGGCGCGATGATGTCATCGCGCCACCTGAGCCATACAGCGCGGGACACAGGCCGGAAGAGGCCTGCATCGCATCGCTGACATGGAGGTAAGTATAAGTGTTTTTTTTTTTACAATATTTTTACAGGCACAATAAGGGGGGCTCTTGTTACTGGCACATTGGGGGGCTTATTACTGGCACATTGGGGGGGCTTATTACTGGCACATTGGGGGGGCTTATTGCTGGCACATTGGGGGGCTTATTGCTGGCACATTGGGGGGCTTATTACTGGCACATTGGGGGGCTTATTACTGGCACATTGGGGAGGCTTATTACTGGCACATTGGGGGGCTTATTACTGGCACATTGGGGGGCTTATTATTGGCACATTGGGGGGGCTTATTACTGGCACATTGGGGGGCTTATTACTGGCACATTGGGGGGCTTATTACTGGCACATTGGGAGCGCTTATTTCTGGCACACTGGGGGGCTTATTACTGGCACATTGGGGGGGCTTATTACTGGCACATGATGGGGGCTTATTACAATACTGGCACATGATGGGGGCTCTTGTTACTGGAACATTGGGGGGGCTCTTATTACTGGCACGTGATGGCGGGCTGGGCTCTTATTACTGACACGTGATGGGGGGCTGGGCTCTTATTACTGGCACGTGATGGGGGGCTGGGCTCTTGTTACTGGCACGTGATGGGGGGCTCTTGTTACTGGCACGTGATGGGGGGCTCTTGTTACTGGCACATGATCACCCAGCAATAGAACAGAGGATTTTGAGAGATTTAGGCCCCTGTCACCCAGGCACAGCAGGGGTTCATTCACAGCAAAAGGGGGTTCATGTCACCCAGCAATACAACAGAGGATTATGAGAGATTTAGTCCCCTGTCACCCAGACACAGCAGGGTTTCATTCACGGCAAAAGAGGGTTCATGTCACCCAGCAATAGAACAGACAATTTTGAGAAATTTAGGCCCCTGTCACCCAGGCACAGCAGGGGTTCATTCACGGCAAAAGGGGGTTCATGTCACCCAGCAATAGAACAGAGGATTTTGAGAGATTTAGGCCCCTGTCACCCAGGCACAGCAGGGGTTCATTCACGACAAAAGGGGGTTCATGTCACCCAGCAATAGAACAGAGGATTTTGAGAGATTTAGGCCCCTGTCACCCAGGCACAGAAGGGGTTCATTCACGGCAAAAGGGGGTTCATGTCACCCAGCAATGCAACAGAGGATTATGAGAGATTTAGTCCCCTGTCACCCAGACACAGCAGGGTTTCATTCACGGCAAAAGAGGGTTCATGTCACCCAGCAATAGAACAGACGATTTTGAGAAATTTAGGCCCCTGTCACCCAGACACAGCAGGGGTTAATTTACTGTAAAAGGGGGTTCATGTCACCCAGCAATAGAACAGAAGATTTTGAGAGATTTAGGCCCCTGTCACCCAGGCACAGCAGGGGTTCATTCACGGCAAAAGAGGGTTCATGTCACCCAGCAATAGAACAGAGGATTTTGAGAGATTTAGGCCCCTGTCACCCAGGCACAGCAGGGGTTCATTCACGACAAAAGGGGGTTCATGTCACCCAGCAATAGAATAGAGGATTTTGAGAGATTTAGGCCCCTGTCACCCAGGCACAGCAGGATTTTGTATACGCCAAAAATGGTAAAATGTCAGCCGACAATTGAAAATAAGAATTTTTTCAATTTAGGGCACTAAAATTGGCACTTTTTTTTTATTAAAATGGCTCTAAAATAGTCCTTGAAAAGGCTAGAGGGATGTAAAAGGCAGTAAAATGTGCTTAAGAGCATGGCAACTGCTCTGCAAACAAATGTGAATAGGGAAATAACTTAAAATGAAATAAAATAACAAAAAATTACAAATTATTAACCTGCAACTCAGAGAAGGAGGTGGATATGGAGTCGGAGGTTGAGGAGGCGGTGAATGTGGTGTTGTAGGTGGAGGTAGCCAACAATGTTTTTTTTTTTTTTTTTATTGAGCTAGGTAGCCCCCAAAATATTGTGACAAATAATAAAAAAGAAAACAAAGAATCATTGCACTTGACTTGAGTACAAGAATGTATGTTTGATGGTGGTATAAATGTCTATTCTGCAAAAGGTACAGACAAATAAAAATCGCTGAACAACGAACCCGAACTTTTACGTAAATGTTCGGGTTCGGATCCGGATGTCGAAAACCCTAAAGTTCGGTACGAACCCGAACTTTACAGTTCGGGTTCGCTCAACTCTACTCTTCACAAGTGATGAGTGGGCATGGATGTCTGACCTCTGTGAGGTTTCACACAACTTTGAGGAATCAACACAGATGGTGAACGGCGATGCCGCTATACGCTATTATCAGCGTAACCATCCCACTTCTGTGTCTACTGAAACGCTCGCTGCTCACAATTAAGGCGGACGCTTTGCATGTGAAAGAGGTAGAAATGAGGGAAGAAAGTACACAGGGTGATAGCCAGACCACCCTCTTTTAGTCTTCTCAGCGCAAATTGGATGATGAGGAGGGGGAGGAGCAGCAGCAGGAGACGGTTGCCTCTGCTACAGAGGGTAGTAACCATAGAAGGTTTATTCCATCTCTTCAGCGTGGATGGGCAGAAGAGGAGGAAGAGGATGAGGAGATTGAAAGTCATCCTACTGATGAGGACAGCAAAGTCTTGTCTGTTGGGACTCTGGCACACATGGCTGACTTTATGTTATGCTGCCTTTTCCTTGACCCTGGCGTTGTACGCATTTTGACCAACACCGATTACTAGTTGTTCACCCTTCTCGACCCCTGCTATAGAGAGAACTTCTCATCTGTCATTCCTGTGGTGGACAGGACTAGCAAAATGGTGCAATATTAGAAGGCACGAACTGGAACTCTACGCCTTGGAGGTGCTGGCCTGCCCTCCTGCCAGGGTTTTGTCAGAGCGGGTATTTAGTGCTGCTGGGGGCATAATAACTGATAAACGCATCTGCCTGTCAACTGAAAATGCTGACCGGTTGACTCTTATCAAAATGAACAAGGCCTGGATTGCCCCTAACTTCTTTACTCCACCATAGGAAAGTGGCTGAACATAAATGCACTTTAAATGTTGACCCTTATGTTGTATTGAATACACTGTATTCCCATGCACCCCTTCCACCACAAAAATGGGTATATGGTGCAATCTTCCTTTTCTCGTCCTCCTCCATCATATCAACATGCTTATTAGGCTCGCCTCGCTCCTAATGTTTTAGATGGTCAGCTCATCAGCAGAACCTCGACCCAATGTTTTAGATGGTCAGATCAGCAGCAGGTCCTCGCCCCTAATGTTTTAGATGGTCAGCTCAGCAGCAGACCCTCGCCCCTAATGTTTTAGATGGTCAGCTCAGCAACAGACCCTCACCCCTAATGTTTTAGATGGTCAGATCAGCACAGGCCCTTGCCCCTAATGTTTTAGAGGGTCAGCTCATCAGCAAGCCCTCGCCCATAATGTTTTCCATGGTCAGATCAGCAGCAGGCACTCGCCCCTAATGTTTTAGATGGTCAGCTCAGCAGCAGACCCTCAACCCAATGTTTTAGATGGTCAGATCAGCACAGGCCCTCGCCCCTAATGTTTTAGAGGGTCAGCTCATTAGCAGGCCCTCGCCCATAATGTTTTCCATGGTCAGATCAGCAGCAGGCACTCTCCCCTAATGTTTTAGAGAGTCATATCAGCAGCAGACCCTCACCCCTAATGTTTTAGATGTTCAGTTTAGCAGCAGACCCTCAACCCAATGTTTTAGATGGTCAACTTAGCAGCAGACCCTTGCCCCTAATCTTTTAGATGGTCAGCTCAGCAGCAGGCCCTCACCCCTAATGTTTTAGAGGGTCACCAGCAGGTACTTGCTCCTAATGTTTTTGAGGGTCACCACCAGGCCATCAATTATAATTTTCAAGGGTGTGTTTGATGCCCTCCTTTATGTGTAATAAAAAGTGTAGGAGTCCCACTACCTGAACAATTGTACCACAATGTGAATAAGTCCCTCCTTTATGTGATATACAGGTTGTATTGGAGTGCCTCTTCCTTGTAATATTTGGTAGCACTTGCACTTTATATACAAGTAAATATACAGGTAAGGTTGTTTTCTAACAATTTTTCCTCTAAAATTTATTTTATCTTCAGTTTTGTGCGTATTATTGTCAGTCTGTAAAATTGGCGTACTACTCGGACAACATTGTTCCTAGCAGTAAAATTTATATCCATCGACCGTCTAATATACCTCCAGCCACATAATCACTTGATCTTTTCTGTACGGTGAATGCATAATTTTTGGGGCCTGTAATCTAACTGGCCAACAGTAAAATTGTTATACGGTGACCGCCTAATGTACCTCCAGCCACATTATCGATTGTTCTTTTATGTATGATGAATGAATATTTTTTGGGGCCTGTAGTCCACTGGCCAGCAGTAAAATTGATATCCATTGACCGTCTAATATACCTCCAGCCACATAATCACTTGATGTTTTCTCTCCAGTGAATGCCTAATGTTTGGGGCCTGTACTCCCATGGTCTAAAATAAAAATTTTCGAGCCTCCAGCAGGGCACATTTTTGACAGTTTCCCTTTAAGACACATAAAAATGTCCCCTGATTAAAATACATATTTTTTGTAGGAATTTTTGCCATTGATCCCCCTCTGGTATGTCATTGTCCATGTTGTGGGATGATTTGTGCACTGCTAGTAAGTATTTGGTGGCTGCAAATATGACCTGAAGGTTTTTTAGGTTCACTTGCCATTAAAGTGAATGTGGCCCGCCACGAACTTGCAGTTCGCGAACATTCGCGAATCTCCCCGGCCGATGTTCGTCCATCACTAGCCACTACTGTCACTGGTACTGCAACTACTGTCACCCTTCCCACTCTGTCATGGGGCCACAATTTTCACTATTACTGCCACTGCTGCTGCTGCCACCCTCCCCACTCATTAGCCACTACTTGAATCTTGAGGCACTGCACGGTTAAGTCCACGGTGATAAATTAGACCTGACAGTAACTGTGACCTGTAATACTGATGCACCATGGATCTATAGCTAACAGAAGGTATTAAAAAGCATGTGTTTAGACTGCATTAAAAAAAAAAAAAATTCTCCTCTACTTTGATTATTGGTGCTGCCTTCATTTCTTTATTTTGTTCCACTAAGGAGCCATTTAGACACAGCTCCTGCGGTTGTTGTTTTTATTTTACTAAAAGGGTGCTTTCCTTTTTGTTTAATAGAAGGGATTAGCTATGAATCTTGGTTCACCGCACAGTGATGTAGACAGCGATAAATAACACCTATAATACTGACCGTGCAGTACCTACAGAATTTATTAACTATGAATGTGGGTGCTCTAGATTGTAATGCACACGTCTATACACTATCCCTGCAATCTCCCTGCAGTTTAGGTTCCAAGACTTCACACTGAGATTGGGCCACCTGTTGGGATCAATATGATTAGGCAGAGTGGCCCTGGGTATACCTGATTTATCATGATTTGTGACTAATTAATTTTTAACAAATCAAATTTCTTGTTGAAGTTCAGTGAATCAAATCTTTCTAAACTTCGCTGTTTACTACTGATGACCTATCTAGAGCAAAGGTCATCAGTAGTAAAATCCTGGAAAAACCTTTTAGGCCTTCTTCAAGCCTAACATGCTTGAAGAAGGCTTAAATGGGTTGTTTCACTTCAGCAAATGGCATTTATCAAGTAGAGAAAGTTAATACAAGGGACTTACTAACAGTGGCGTCGCCAGGGGGGCCAGAGGGGGCCACGCCCCCCCCGACATCACGCTGTGCCCCCCCATGTGCCCCCCAACTAAAATGCCCAGCCAAGTGAGCCGCCGCACTGCCGCAATCGGGAACAGGGAGATGAGTGCTTCCATTGCGCTCATCTCCATAGTAATCTGCCCTTGCTGCGGCGGTGCAGGGGAGGGAAAGGTGTGTCCCTTCCCCTTCCTCTGATAGGATGCCGGCACTAGGCCGGCAGCCTATCAGAGGCCGGCGCAGGCGGCGCGATGATGTCATCGCGCCACCTGAGCCATACAGCGCGGGACACAGGCCGGAAGAGGCCTGCATCGCATCGCTGACATGGAGGTAAGTATAAGTGTTTTTTTTTTTACAATATTTTTACAGGCACAATAAGGGGGGCTCTTGTTACTGGCACATTGGGGGGCTTATTACTGGCACATTGGGGGGGCTTATTACTGGCACATTGGGGGGGCTTATTGCTGGCACATTGGGGGGGCTTATTGCTGGCACATTGGGGGGCTTATTACTGGCACATTGGGGGGCTTATTACTGGCACATTGGGGAGGCTTATTACTGGCACATTGGGGGGCTTATTACTGGCACATTGGGGGGCTTATTATTGGCACATTGGGGGGGCTTATTACTGGCACATTGGGGGGCTTATTACTGGCACATTGGGGGGCTTATTACTGGCACATTGGGAGCGCTTATTTCTGGCACACTGGGGGGCTTATTACTGGCACATTGGGGGGGCTTATTACTGGCACATGATGGGGGCTTATTACAATACTGGCACATGATGGGGGCTCTTGTTACTGGAACATTGGGGGGGCTCTTATTACTGGCACGTGATGGCGGGCTGGGCTCTTATTACTGACACGTGATGGGGGGCTGGGCTCTTATTACTGGCACGTGATGGGGGGCTGGGCTCTTGTTACTGGCACGTGATGGGGGGCTCTTGTTACTGGCACGTGATGGGGGGCTCTTGTTACTGGCACATGATCACCCAGCAATAGAACAGAGGATTTTGAGAGATTTAGGCCCCTGTCACCCAGGCACAGCAGGGGTTCATTCACAGCAAAAGGGGGTTCATGTCACCCAGCAATACAACAGAGGATTATGAGAGATTTAGTCCCCTGTCACCCAGACACAGCAGGGTTTCATTCACGGCAAAAGAGGGTTCATGTCACCCAGCAATAGAACAGACAATTTTGAGAAATTTAGGCCCCTGTCACCCAGGCACAGCAGGGGTTCATTCACGGCAAAAGGGGGTTCATGTCACCCAGCAATAGAACAGAGGATTTTGAGAGATTTAGGCCCCTGTCACCCAGGCACAGCAGGGGTTCATTCACGACAAAAGGGGGTTCATGTCACCCAGCAATAGAACAGAGGATTTTGAGAGATTTAGGCCCCTGTCACCCAGGCACAGAAGGGGTTCATTCACGGCAAAAGGGGGTTCATGTCACCCAGCAATGCAACAGAGGATTATGAGAGATTTAGTCCCCTGTCACCCAGACACAGCAGGGTTTCATTCACGGCAAAAGAGGGTTCATGTCACCCAGCAATAGAACAGACGATTTTGAGAAATTTAGGCCCCTGTCACCCAGACACAGCAGGGGTTAATTTACTGTAAAAGGGGGTTCATGTAACCCAGCAATAGAACAGAAGATTTTGAGAGATTTAGGCCCCTGTCACCCAGGCACAGCAGGGGTTCATTCACGGCAAAAGGGGGTTCATGTCACCCAGCAATAGAACAGAGGATTTTGAGAGATTTAGGCCCCTGTCACCCAGGCACAGCAGGGGTTCATTCACGGCAAAAGAGGGTTCATGTCACCCAGCAATAGAACAGAGGATTTTGAGAGATTTAGGCCCCTGTCACCCAGGCACAGCAGGGGTTCATTCACGACAAAAGGGGGTTCATGTCACCCAGCAATAGAATAGAGGATTTTGAGATATTTAGGCCCCTGTCACCCAGGCACAGCAGGATTTTGTATACGCCAAAAATGGTAAAATGTCAGCCGACAATTGAAAATAAGAATTTTTTCAATTTAGGGCACTAAAATTGGCACTTTTTTTTTATTAAAATGGCTCTAAAATAGTCCTTGAAAAGGCTAGAGGGATGTAAAAGGCAGTAAAATGTGCTTAAGAGCATGGCAACTGCTCTGCAAACAAATGTGGATAGGGAAATAACTTAAAATGAAATAAAATAACAAAAAATTACAAATTATTAACCTGCAACTCAGAGAAGGAGGTGGATATGGAGTCGGAGGTTGAGGAGGCGGTGAATGTGGTGTTGTAGGTGGAGGTAGCCAACAATGTTTTTTTTTTTTTTTTTATTGGGCTAGGTAGCCCCCAAAATATTGTGACAAATAATAAAAAAGAAAACAAAGAATCATTGCACTTGACTTGAGTACAAGAATGTATGTTTGATGGTGGTATAAATGTCTATTCTGCAAAAGGTACAGACAAATAAAAATCGCTGAACAACGAACCCGAACTTTTACGTAAATGTTCGGGTTCGGATCCGGATGTCGAAAACCCTAAAGTTCGGTACGAACCCGAACTTTACAGTTCGGGTTCGCTCAACTCTACTCTTCACAAGTGATGAGTGGGCATGGATGTCTGACCTCTGTGAGGTTTCACACAACTTTGAGGAATCAACACAGATGGTGAACGGCGATGCCGCTATACGCTATTATCAGCGTAACCATCCCACTTCTGTGTCTACTGAAACGCTCGCTGCTCACAATTAAGGCGGACGCTTTGCATGTGAAAGAGGTAGAAATGAGGGAAGAAAGTACACAGGGTGATAGCCAGACCACCCTCTTTTAGTCTTCTCAGCGCAAATTGGATGATGAGGAGGGGGAGGAGCAGCAGCAGGAGACGGTTGCCTCTGCTACAGAGGGTAGTAACCATAGAAGGTTTATTCCATCTCTTCAGCGTGGATGGGCAGAAGAGGAGGAAGAGGATGAGGAGATTGAAAGTCATCCTACTGATGAGGACAGCAAAGTCTTGTCTGTTGGGACTCTGGCACACATGGCTGACTTTATGTTATGCTGCCTTTTCCTTGACCCTGGCGTTGTACGCATTTTGACCAACACCGATTACTAGTTGTTCACCCTTCTCGACCCCTGCTATAGAGAGAACTTCTCATCTGTCATTCCTGTGGTGGACAGGACTAGCAAAATGGTGCAATATTAGAAGGCACGAACTGGAACTCTACGCCTTGGAGGTGCTGGCCTGCCCTCCTGCCAGGGTTTTGTCAGAGCGGGTATTTAGTGCTGCTGGGGGCATAATAACTGATAAACGCATCTGCCTGTCAACTGAAAATGCTGACCGGTTGACTCTTATCAAAATGAACAAGGCCTGGATTGCCCCTAACTTCTTTACTCCACCATAGGAAAGTGGCTGAACATAAATGCACTTTAAATGTTGACCCTTATGTTGTATTGAATACACTGTATTCCCATGCACCCCTTCCACCACAAAAATGGGTATATGGTGCAATCTTCCTTTTCTCGTCCTCCTCCATCATATCAACATGCTTATTAGGCTCGCCTCGCTCCTAATGTTTTAGATGGTCAGCTCATCAGCAGAACCTCGACCCAATGTTTTAGATGGTCAGATCAGCAGCAGGTCCTCGCCCCTAATGTTTTAGATGGTCAGCTCAGCAGCAGACCCTCGCCCCTAATGTTTTAGATGGTCAGCTCAGCAACAGACCCTCACCCCTAATGTTTTAGATGGTCAGATCAGCACAGGCCCTTGCCCCTAATGTTTTAGAGGGTCAGCTCATCAGCAAGCCCTCGCCCATAATGTTTTCCATGGTCAGATCAGCAGCAGGCACTCGCCCCTAATGTTTTAGATGGTCAGCTCAGCAGCAGACCCTCAACCCAATGTTTTAGATGGTCAGATCAGCACAGGCCCTCGCCCCTAATGTTTTAGAGGGTCAGCTCATTAGCAGGCCCTCGCCCATAATGTTTTCCATGGTCAGATCAGCAGCAGGCACTCTCCCCTAATGTTTTAGAGAGTCATATCAGCAGCAGACCCTCACCCCTAATGTTTTAGATGTTCAGTTTAGCAGCAGACCCTCAACCCAATGTTTTAGATGGTCAACTTAGCAGCAGACCCTTGCCCCTAATCTTTTAGATGGTCAGCTCAGCAGCAGGCCCTCACCCCTAATGTTTTAGAGGGTCACCAGCAGGTACTTGCTCCTAATGTTTTTGAGGGTCACCACCAGGCCATCAATTATAATTTTCAAGGGTGTGTTTGATGCCCTCCTTTATGTGTAATAAAAGGTGTAGGAGTCCCACTACCTGAACAATTGTACCACAATGTGAATAAGTCCCTCCTTTATGTGATATACAGGTTGTATTGGAGTGCCTCTTCCTTGTAATATTTGGTAGCACTTGCACTTTATATACAAGTAAATATACAGGTAAGGTTGTTTCCTAACAATTTTTCCTCTAAAATTTATTTTATCTTCAGTTTTGTGCGTATTATTGTCAGTCTGTAAAATTGGCGTACTACTCGGACAACATTGTTCCTAGCAGTGACCTGGGAGTCCAAGATGCATTCAGACATCCTCCCCATGCTGTTCCCGAACCATTTCAGTAGTGTTTCCAACAATTTCTGACTAGGATTGAGCGAACCCTAACTATTAAATTCGGGTTCATACCGAACTTTAGGATTTTTGGACTCGGGACCCGAACCCAAACTTTTCAGTAAAAGTTTGTGTTCGAGTTCGGTGTTTGGCGATTTAATAGCACTTTTTAAAAAGGCTGCAGAGCAGCCAATCAACAAGCGTTTTACTCTTGTGCCCTTAGAAGCCACCACAGCCATGCCTACTAATGGCATAGCTGTGATTGGGCAGTGCAGCATGTGAACCAGCCTCTATATAAGCTGGAGTCACGTAGCGCTGCACGCCACTCTGCTCTGATTAGTGTAGGGATAGGATGCTGCTGCTGTGAGGGAGAGAATAGGAAAGAATTTTTAATCTGATGTGCTTGTTAACTCAGCGATCTACATAGATTTTGTTTTGTGGGTGCAGTGCACAATCTTTTTACCCTGCCATGAGCCCAGTGACACATAAAAAAAACTTTTATCCGTCTGTTAGGTGTGCAGCGGCAGCCATTTTATGTAAGTTCAGTGCACCAGCACAGCATGTGTGCATTTGTGACAGTCAAATACAGTACAAGCTTGAAATACTGCAATTATATTCTGTGTTTAAAAAATATCACCCATTTTTTGCAAGACCCTACACATTTGGGGACTTTATAGCATTTGTCAGTGTGAAAGACAAGCTTGAAATACTTCAATAATTGTCTGGGTTTAAAAAAACACCCATTTTTGGCAATATCCTACATCTCGTGCCTCTGAAGCATTTGTCAGTGTGAAATGCAAGCTTGCAATAATTCAATAATTTGCTGGTTTTAAAAAACACCCATTTTTGGCAATATCCTACATCTGGGGCCTATGCTGCATTTGCTAGTGAAGTAATCTAAATCAACAGCTCGCATTCCTATTTTGGGAAAAGGGGAGGGATCCATGGGAAAAGGGGAGGGATCCACACACAAAATCCAATTAAAAAAATTCCCAGCTGCCTTGCTTGCTTCAATCTTGTATCTTTATTGACTGTTTGATAAATAAAGATACAAGATTGAAGCAAGCAAGGCAGCTGGGAATTTTTTGAATTGGCATTTGCTAGTGTTACATACAAGCTAGAAATACTGCAATAATATTCTGGGTTTAAAAAAACACCCATTTTTGGCAATACCCTACATCTGGGGCCTATGATGCATTTGTTAGCGTGATATACAAGCTAGAAATACTGCAATAATACTCTGGGTTCAAAAAAACACACATTTTTGGCAATATCCTACATTTCGTGCCTTTGCAGCATTTGTCAGTGTGAAATACAAGCTTGCAATACTTCAATAATTTTCTGGGTTTAAAAAAACACCAATTTTTTTGCAATATTCTACATCTCGTGCCTTTGCAGCATTTGTCAGTGTGAAATACAAGCTTGCAATACTTCAATAATTTTCTGGTTTTAAAAAACACCAATTTTTGGCAATATCCTACATCTGGGGACTATGCTGCATTTGTTAGTGTGACATACAAGCTAGAAATACTGCAATTATATTCTGGGTTTTAAAAAAATATATATTTTTGGCAATACCCTACATCTGGTGCCTTTGCAGCATTTGTCAGTGTGAAAGACAAGCTTGAAATAATTCTATAATTTTCTGGGTTTAAAAAAAAACACCCATTTTTTGCAATATACTACATCTAGTGCCTTTGCAGCATTTTTCAGTGTGAAATACAAGTTTGCAATACTTCAATAATTTTCTGGGTTTAAAAAAACACCCATTTTTGGCAATACCCATTTTGGGCAAAATACTAAATTTGCAGCCTTTGCTGCATCTGTCAGTGTGAAATACACGCGTTAGATACTTCTGTTCTATTCTGTTATTAAAAAAAGCAGTCAGAATATCATGTGAACTGGGTATCTTAACCCCTTAGGGTCACAGCCTTATTTAACCTTAAGGACCAGGCCATTTTTTGCAAATGTGACTAGTGTCATTTTAAGTGCTGATAACTTTAAAACGCTTTGACATATCCAGGCCATTCTGAGATTGTTTTTTCATCACATATTGTACTTCATTTTTTGCATAAAAAAATATCAAATTTACCAAAAATTGGGAAAAATTAGCAAATTTCAAAGTTTCAGTTTCTCTACTTCTGTAATACATAGTAATACCCCCAAAAATTGTGATTACTTTACATTCCCCATATGTCTACTTCATGTTTGAATTATTTTGAGAATGATATTTTATTTTTTGGGGATGTTACAAGGCTTAGAAGTTTAGAAGTAAATCTTGAAATTTTTCAGAAATTTACAAAAAAACAATTTCTAGGGACTACTACAGGTCTGAAGTCACTTTGCGAGGCTTACATAATAGAAACCACCCAAAAATGACCCCATTCTATAAACTACACCCCTCAAGGTATTCAAAACAGATTTTACAAACTTCGTTAACCCTTTAGGTGTTGCACAAGAGTTATTGGCAAATGGGGATGAAATTTGAGAATTTCATTTTTTTGCCTAATTTTCCATTTTTTTTAACTATTGAGCTGAGTGTACCTTGTTGTAGTTATTAAAACATTTATAGTTTATTTAGTCTATATTTAGAATATTGTGACACTTATGTTAAAACAATGCTGGTGTTGCACTGCTTTATTGGAAGTGTGTCAGGTGAAACTAGCAGCTCAGGTCTTATAGTTCAAGCGGCAAATTAATCAGAGGGGTCGCCTGTGAAACAATATTTTAGCAGGTTGCTCGGCCTAGGTTCTATCCCTGCATAAGCTCGTCGGGGTGAGCTGGGGGAACCCTAACAGGATGTATTCCGGGCACCCGTCCTTAAAAGGACGACCCACAACCGCTGGAACCTCGGATCTATTGCTGCTAAACCCTGACAAGTAAAGTTTCTTCCTAAGAAATGCTGACGCGTTTCACCACAATGAGTAGTGGTTCTTCAGGGACATAGAATGAAACGCCGAGGCGCCAAGTGCAGTGGCAGCGCTCTCGCACGTATATAAGGCAGTGGCAACAAACTAGTTCAAAGTGTCTCTTTTTGTAGCGTCTCGACCCAGCCCACCTGGTTAATTAACCAATGGTTGCTGGGTGAGCGCTTTTTGGGCACCTCCCCCCTAATGCGTCATATCATCCAAGGCTACTGGGCCGTTACCTTGAAGCTCGCCCAGTAGCAGCGCTCTGTCTTAAACCGGAAGTGACGTTGGTGGGTGGCGTCTCGGTTGCTATGGGGATCTATCACCGCGTCCCCGGCAGGTCCTTGCAGGCTAAAAGTAAAAACACTTGGTACATGCGTCCACAGATGCAAGCAAGGAGATCAACAATCAAAGTTTGCATTATGTGTAGTCTGGAGGGTGCACACAAGCACTCACTCCCAGAACTCCCATTCGAACAAATCCAGGATCAGACGATTCCCGGAATAAATACTATAGGTTTGCAGGATTTAAGGTCCTTGCAGGTCACAGGTTCCTTTGTATATATAGATCACTTGCTACGTTTACAGCAATCCAGAGTATTAGAGGGCAGTAAGATTGCTACAGCTTGAAGGGGGCAGATTTAAATAAAACTTCTGCCTTCAATACACCCTGGTTTAGCAGAATGGGCAATTTAAGAGATCCAGGCATATTCTGGCAGGAGCAGATAATGGATTATGGCTAGATATTTACAAAAAAGGCCTATATGAAATGAATTCATTCAAGCCTTGTGGTGTCACAGAATTTAGCCTGTATGTCCATTTTGTTTCGGCTCGCAGGATCATCTTGTCCCAATCGCCACCTCTCTTTGGTTTGGGGACATGTTGTACCACTCTGATTAAAAAGTGGGAAGAGGAAGCCACAGCTAGTTCACATAGATTTATGCGGCTCCTCCTAGAAGAAGAAAAAGTGAACCTTGACTCCAAACAAAGAAAGGTTAATAGCCTCAGGGAGCAAGCACTTAAATTTAAAGACGAGGCACAATTTAAAAAAAAAGAGGAATATCTTCAAAATACTGTAGATAGGTTCCAGTATATGATCAGGGAACTTAAACATCAACAATACCTCCGAGACTCCACTGAATTCAAAGAGAACAGAGCGTATTTATTCCTCAATAAAAGCATACAAAGAGAGGCACAAAGTGAAATATCATCATCAGAAGCTGAGGGTTCAGAAACTGAACAGAATAGGACAAATAAAGGGAGAGGACAGAGAAATAGAGGCAAGGGAGGTAGAGGACAGACAAGAGCAGGCTATAGAAAAGGATGTTATCAAACATGCAGTTCAACGGACCCCTCATCCTCTGCATCATTATCCACTTTTTTAGCCCAACCCCCCATGCAGGCTCCTTACCAACTCAGGAACAAAGTATAGGGGGGTCTTTAGCTATAAATAAGAATAAAATGGAAATTATTAACCTCTCCTCGCATGTACTGTCCTCCGATGAAATCTCCCTTCTAAATAAGGGCCTATCATTTGTCCCCACAGCCCCACATGACACTTTTGAGTGGAGTAAAGATATAGCCCTCTTTGTAAGGAAATTGCTCTGGCATAAGCACTTCGCTCTAGAAAATAAAAAGAAGTGCGAGGAATTAAATATGAATGCCCAGGAACTTGAAGCGACCATGGCACTTGTGAATCTGCTAGAGGATGGTGAAAAAGATAGGGCCGAGGGCCCATTCACACAGCTAAAACTAAAGAGCACACAAATGCCACCCCCTCTACCAGATTCAAACATATCCATTTTTTATAAATTAGTTTCTAGAGACTTGGAACAAATCCAAGCTATCAGAGGCAGGAACAATTTGAACGAAAATGAATATCAGGCCCTAAAAACGTTAGAAAAAGACCAGAATGTGGTAATAAAAGCCTCGGACAAGGGGGGCAATCTAGTCCTAATGGACACAGGGAAATACAAACAAATGTGTTTAGACATCTTGAACAATAGAGAGTCATATGAACTCCTATCAAAAGACCCTGGCCCTATATACCTCCTTGAACTGAAAGATATCCTCAATAAAGGATTTCAAAATAAATTGATCAGTGAGGCAGAGATGGCTTTTCTCTTGCCACACCACCCGGTCACGGCTACTTTTTACTCCCTACCCAAAATACATAAGGGCATTAGTCCCCTTAAAGGACGCCCGATAGTATCCGGGATGGGGAGTATTGGGCAAAACATAGGCATCTATGTGGACAGGATCATTCAGCCATTTGTTACAGCATTGCCATCCTACATACGAGATACCTCTGACCTCCTTTTGAAATTGAATGGCATTTGTCTGGATGACTCAATGATCTTTGCATCCATAGATGTTGAGGCGCTTTATATTTCCATCAGACATGACCTGGGCTTGAATGCAGTGGAATACTATCTATCAATGCGTGACAATAGATTGATAGCACATAATAAATTTGTCCTGGATCTTTTGAACTTCAGCCTTACAAAGAACTACTTTGTCTTTGACGACCGCCACTACCACCAGCTCAGGGGTACCGCGATGGGCAGTTCTTGTGCGCCGTCGTACGCAAATCTACTCCTGGGCTGGTGGGAAGCCAATTACATAGGGTCTGAAGAATTGGAAATGTGGCAAGACAAGGTAGTTCTTTGGCTGAGGTTCATAGATGACCTGTTCGTCCTATGGAGGGGTACGGAGGAATCCTTTGCAGATTTTGTTATGACCATCAACGACAATGACCTAGGCCTCAAATTTACATCAACATGCGGAAAAAATGCACTACTATTTCTTGATGTGTTGATCGAAAGAGGAATAAACCAGAGCATTGTCACCTCTGTGTACCGTAAAAGTACTGCTGGCAACAGCCTCCTCCGTTGGGACAGTGCTCACCCTTTCCCTTTACGGAAGGGAATCCCCAAGGGCCAATACTTCAGACTTCGGAGGAATTGTTCAACAATGAAAAAATAAAAAAAACAGGCAGCAGATTTGAGAGTCAGATTTAGGGAGAAAGGTTATCCAGATGAAATTCTACGCACAGCTTATGAATTTGCGTGCAGTGAGAAGCGGGATCAACTCCTCATCCCTAAAAAACTGAGATCAATAGGCACTATGGATCAGAACAATATGCGGATTATTGGCACCTTCGATAGTGGACATCAGGCAATAAAACGTGTCCTATCTAGACACTGGGATATCCTAAAAGTGGACCCAGATCTAGATAAGGTTTTAGGATCATACCCACAGATCACCTTTAGAAAGGGGCGTAGTTTGAGAGACAGACTGGTTAATAGCCATTTTCAACCACCATGGAGACCAGGAAACTGGCTCTCTAGAAAACCCATGGGAACTTTTAAATGTGGCAGTTGCACTGCATGTAGCCATATTAAAAAAACAAAAACGTTCACATGCTCCCATAACAACAAAGAATACACCATCAGAGACTTTATAAACTGTCTCACCACTGGTGTGGTGTACCTGGCCCAATGTACTTGCCCCCTAGATTATGTGGGCAAGACAAAACGTGAATTCAGGAGACGCGTAAGGGACCACGTGAATGATGTCTTGAATGAAAAAGACACATCAGTGGCACGCCACATTGTACAATACCATGGAGGCAATACCAGCTGCCTTAAGTTTATAGGAATACATATAGGAATACAACATGTCCCCAAACCAAAGAGAGGTGGCGATTGGGACAAGATGATCCTGCGAGCCGAAACAAAATGGACATACAGGCTAAATTCTGTGACACCGTAAGGCTTGAATGAATTCATTTCATATAAGCCTTTTTTGTAAATATCTAGCCATAATCCATTATCTGCTCCTGCCAGAATACGCCTGGATCTCTTAAATTGCCCATTTATTTAAATCTGCCCCCTTCAAGGGCTATAATTGATAATTGCTACTCAAGCTGTAGCAATCTTACTGCCCTCTTATACTCTGGATTGCTGTAAACGTAGCAAGTGATCTATATATACAAAGGAACCTGTGACCTGCAAGGACCTTAAATCCTGCAAACCTATAGTATTTATTCCGGGAATCGTCTGATCCTGGATTTGTTCGAATGGGAGTTCTGGGAGTGAGTGCTTGTTTGCACCCTCCAGACTACACATAATGCAAACTTTGATTGTTGATCTCCTTGCTTGCATCTGTGGACGCATGTACCAAGTGTTTTTACTTTTAGCCTGCAAGGACCTGCCGGGGACGCGGTGATAGATGCCCATAGCAACCGAGACGCCACCCACCAACGTTACTTCCGGTTTAAGACAGAGTGCTGCTACTGGGCGAGCTTCAAGGTAACGGCCCAGCATACGTGCGCGTCTGCCTTGGATGATATGACGCATTAGGGGGGAGGTGCCCAAAAAGCGCTCACCCAGCAACCATTGGTTAATTAACCAGGTGGGCTGGGTCGAGACGCTACAAAAAGAGACACTTTGAACTAGTTTGTTGCCACTGCCTTATATACGTGCGGGAGCGCTGCCACTGCACTTGGCGCCCCGGCGTTTCATTCTATGTCCCTGAAGAACCACTACTCATTGTGGTGAAACGCGTCAGACATTTCTGAGGAAGAAACTTTACTTGTCAGGGTTTAGCAGCAATAGATCCGAGGTTCCAGCGGTTGTGGGTCGTCCTTTTAAGGACGGGTGCCCGGAATACAGCCTGTTAGGGTTCCCCCAGCTCACCACGACTAGCTTATGCAGGGATAGAACCTAGGCCGCGCAACCTGCTAAAATATTGTTTCACAGGCGACCCCTCTGATTAATTTGCCGCTTGAACTATAAGACCTGAGCTGCTAGTTTCACCTGACACACTTCCAATAAAGCAGTGCAACACCAGCATTGTTTTAACATAAGTGTCACAATATTCTAAATATAGACTAAATAAAAGTTATGTTTTAATAACTACAACAAGGTACACTCAGCTCAATAGTTAAAATTCAAAGACACCTCTGAGTAATTATACTCTGGACCACGACTATTGACCTCCTGACCCTGAATATTCTTTTCATTAGTAATTTTCCATTTTAACCCATTTTTTTCACTAACAAAGCCGTTTACAGAAACACCCCATATGTGGCCGTAAACTACTGTACGGCCACACAGCGGGGCATAGAGTGAAAGGTGCGCCGTTTGGTTTTTGGAAGGCAGATTTTGCTGGACTGGTTTATTTACACCATGTCCCATTTGAAGCCCCCCTGATGCACCCCTAGAGTAGAAACTTCCTAAAAGTCTAAAAGTGACCCCATCTAAGAAACTACACCCCTCAATGTATTCAAAACAGATTTTAAATACGTCGTTAACTCTTTAGGTGTTGCACAAGATTTAATGGAAAATAGAGATACAATTTCAAAATTTCACTTTTTTGGCAGATTTTCCATTTTTATATTTTTTTTCCAGTTACAAAGCAAGGGTTAACAGCCAAAGAAAACTCATTACTTATGGCCCTGATTCTGTTGTTTACAGAAACACCCCATATGTGGTCATAAACAGCTGTACGGGCACACGGCAGGGCGCAGAAGGAAAGGAATGCCATACGTTTTTTGGAAGGCAGATTTTGCTGGACTGGTTTTTTTGACACCATGTCCCATTTGAAGCCCCCCTGATGCACCCCTAGAGTAGAAACTCCATAAAAGTGACCCCATTTTAGAAACTACGGGATAGGGTGGCAGTTTTGTTGGTACTAGTTTATGGTACATATGATTTTTGGTTGCTCTATATTACACTTTTTGTGAGGCAAGGTAACAAGAAATAGCTTTTTTGGCACCGTTTTTTTTTTTTTGTTATTTACAACATTCATCTGACAGGTTAGATCATGTGGTATTTTTATAGAGCAGGTTGTCACGTACGCGGAAATACCTAATATGTTTACAATTTTTTTTATTTTTGTCTCCATAGTTTGAGAGCCATAGTTTTTTCAGTTTTTGGGCGATTATCTTAGGTAGGGTCTCATTTTTTGTGGGATGAGATGACGGTTTTATTGGCACTATTTTGGGGTGCATATGACTATTTGATCGCTTGCTATTACACTTTTTGAGATGTAAGATGACGAAAAATTGCTTTTTTTACACGTTTTTTTTTTTTTTTTTTACGGTGGTCACCTGAGTGGTTAGGTCATGTGGTATTTTTATAGAGCCAGTCTATACGGACGCGGAGATACCTAATATGTATACTTTTTTTTTATTTATGTAAGTTTTACACAATTATTTCATTTTTGAAACCCAAAAAATCATGTTTTAGTGTTTCCATAGTCTAAGAGCCATAGTTTTTTTCAGTTTTTGGGCGATTATCTTGGATAGGGTATGATTTTTGCGGGATGAGATGCCGGTTTGATTGGTACTATTTTGGCGTACATGCGACTTTTTTGATCACTTTTATTACCTTTTTTGGGAAGTAAGGTGGGCAAAATTTCAATTTCCTCATAGTTTTAATTTTTTTATTTTTATGGCGTTTACCGTGCGGGGAAAGTAACATGACCGTTTTATAGATCAGGTCGTTACGGACGCGGTGATACCTGATATGTGTAGTGTATTTTATTATTTTTATTTTTATTTAGTTATAAATGTGTTTTTTTTAACTTTACTTTTTTCACTTTTTTAAAAAAAATTTTGACCCAGACTCACTTGGTTCTTGAAGATCCAGTGGGTCTGACGTCAGTATAATACAGTACAGTACACTATATAGGGTACTGCACTGTATTTTACTTACTTTGTCTGAACAGATCTATGCCTTTAGCACAGATCTGTTCAGCACCATGGACAGCAGGATGCCTGAGAAGGCGTCCTGTTGCCATGGGAACCTTCCCCGTCTGCTCGGTTGTAGCCACAACTTCGCAGACGGGGAAGGGTAAGGAGGGGGGCTGTCTGGGGGCTCTCTCCCTCTCCCATCGGGGGGCTGCAAAGGCAGTGATCGGATCAACACATGACGTACTGGTACGTCATGTGTCCTTAAGTACCAGGACATCATGACGTACCGGTAGGTCATGTGTCCTTAAGAGGTTAAAACATAACTTTTACTATATATGTTTAATTTGGTAAGATCCACCCTTTTTCTCTTTTTCTCCATTTATCTTATGGAACAAGTAGGTGGCGTTTTTACTTATTTGTGTCTTGTCTCCCATTGTGGTTCAATCAAAACTTATTTTTAAAAAAATACATAGTAAAAGTTATGTTTTAAGATACCCAGTTCATATGATATTCTGATTATTGGTTTGGGTTGTGATCATATACCTCTGCACGTCCATCTAGTGCGGAAGGTACTGCTGACATATTGTTCAAATGATTATTTGTGGATATGGCTGGATTCCTGAGTACAGGCTTTGATTCGGAGAGTTGGCTAACTGAAGCCAAAGAGGTTTTTTCTGACAAAACATTTTGCCAGAAAAAATATACCCCTTCCTTTGGGGCAGCATTTAAGGAACTGGAGAAGATCTACAGGGAACAAATAGTTTCATGGTGGGAAGTCCAGAGCCTTGAACATTACCTAGAATATAACATTATACCAAGGGGTCTGAGAATCACACTAACTAACACTAACCCCCGCGGGCCATTGTAGGAATGCCTCATTAATGACAAAATGGTAATTGGATGCCACTAATAGTTCCCTTCGCCTCATGAAATTACTGATTGAACAAGAACGCCACACACTTGAGGGTCTAGACTTAAAACTAAAGGAACAAATTAGTATCACCCAGTCTTTTGCTCAAGAAACAGAATTTGGGACTAAGGAGAAATTCCAATATCATTTGAAAGAGAGAAAACACAAACAGTTCACACGGAATCTAGCTGACTTCAGAGAAAATAAAGCTTACACACTTGTCAGCGAGAGAAGGCGGATAGTTGAAAGAGATACGGATTTATTGTCAACAGAAACTGAACACTCTGAATCTGATAAGGAACAACAGATAAGGAGTAGGAAAAACCCAATAAGAGGAAGAGGTAGGGGAAGAAGAAACTACAGGGGCAACTCCTGAAACAGAGGGGCTTTTTAGATCAGAACCCTACCTACCCCCTAAGAAGTCGCTCGCAACAACAGCCGCCAATAACACTGGCCCAAAAATAATTTATCTGTCCTCTCACTCTCTAACACTCTCTGAGACGAATTTCTTAGAAAAGGGTCTCTCCATTGTCCCAAAACCAAGATACAACCCATTCAAGACCATAGTTGATTTGAACTTCTTTGCACGCAAACTGAGGTGGTTCAAATACTTCTGTAATATTGAGAAAAAACAAGGCCTTGAAATGGGTGTCCCTACTGATATGGTGTCCGATGTAAAATTATTATAAAGTCTCACGGCCCCAAATGCACCGTCAGTGGGCGAAGGGCCATTTACGACCCTTAAAACTAAGAGCAAAAAAACACCACTGGTTGGTGAGACTAATTGTATCGATGTCTTCTTAAATTTGGTGAGCACAGAGTTGGAAACTACATACTTACACTCTGCGTCGCCAAATTGCACACAAGAAGAATTAAGTACATTAAATGACCTGGCCCAAAATAAAAACATAACAATCAAACCATCGGATAAAAGTGTTAACACTGTTATCCTAAATACTACTAACTATCAATCGATGTGTGAGACCTTACTTGCTCCACGAGAGTGTTATGAAATTTTAGAGGGCGATCCAACTGTAACGTATAAAATGGAACTAAAAAACATTTTGGAAGTGGCCAAAAACAATAAACTCATTAATCAAGATGAATATGATTTCCTCCTCCCACAGTAGCCACATTCTAGAGCCTCCCTAAGGTGTACAAAGGATGCGACCCACTCAAGGGGCGTCTAATTGTCTCAGGTGTTGATAGCCTAAGCCAAAACGTAGGCATATATGTGGATAAAATCCTGGCACCCTTCGTGTTATCGCTTCCCTCACATGTAAGGGATACTGGTGACCTTCTTAAACAACTTGAAGGGATCCAACTGGAAGCAGGGTGCATACTAGGAAGTGTGGACGTGGAGGCCTTATACTCATCCATCCCACATGATTGGGACCTACACGCAGTGGCACATTTTCTATCTACTCGGGGATGTCAATTTATTGCCCATAACCACCTGGTCCTTAAATTGCTTGAGTTCTCCCTGAAGAGGAACTATTTTTTATTTAATGGGCGTTTCTACCATCAGCTCAGGGGCACGGCGATGGGGAGTCCCTGTGCTCCGTTGTATGCAAACTTGTTCCTGGGCTGGTGGGAGAACACCCTGGTATTTAAGGACGAACTTACATCAGAATTACAGTGGGTCCAAATGGGGGCACGCTTTATCGATGACATATTTATCATCTGGAAGGGATGTCCAGAGTCGTTCTCATGCATGGGCCAATAGTCTGAACAACAATGATATTGGTCTGCGATTTACATCAGAATGTCATCCAACTCAACTTCCTTTCCTTGACATCTGTGTCATTCAAAATCCTAATGGTACACTTGATACTTTGATTTTTCGAAAGCCAACCTCCACTAATTCCCTTTTAAGGTGGGAGAGTAGCCATCCCTTCCCCCTAAAAAAAGGGATCCCCCAACGCCAATACTTACGGCTGAGGAGAAATTGCTCTAGACGTTCTGATTTCTTGAGACAGGCTGATAACTTGAAAACCAGATTCATTGATCATGGCTATCCCGTGGGCACTTTAACATCAGCTTTTCAGGCAACCCTAAACTGTGAATGTACTTCCCTACTCACTCCTAAAAAGAGACAACTTGTGGGGAGTAATTGTGAAGGTAACACACGGGAAATACGCCTCATTAGCACCTTTAATGGGTCTTCCACTGCAGTTAGGGAGATAATTAGAAAATACTGGCATATACTCAGGATGGTCCCAGATATCTGTAAAGTGATAAAGGAGCACCCTAGCATCACGTATAGGAGAGGAAGAAGTGTTCGTGACTGGATGGTAAATAGTCATTTTACACCAGCACCCACCAATAAAACGTGGCTAGAGAGAGGTGTTCATGGCAACTACAGATGTGGTGGGTGTGTAGCGTGCAGGTACATGAAGTGTGCCAAAACTTTTAGGAGCAATAATACCCACAAGACGTACACAATCAGGGATCTGATTAATTGTAAATCCACAGGAGTGATATACAAAATCACCTGCGACTGTGGTAAAGAATATGTCGGTAAGACAACAAGGGAATTAAGGAGGAGGATTGGCGAACATATCGGTGACGTGAAAAATGCCAGGGATACCTCTGTCTCGCGCCATGTAATAACTGAGCATGGTGGGAGGACAGATTGCCTCTCATTTATGGGTATAGAAAAAATCAAACCAGGGGTAAGACGTAGCGACTTTGAGAAGAGAATCCTCCAGTGAGAGGCTAAATGGATCTTCTATTTGAAGACCACCCATTCCCTAGGTCTCAATGAGCAGTTAAACTTCAGTAGCTTCATTTAAGATCAAGTGCATCTGCCTCATTGTAATCCACTGTATGTACATTTTGTCCTTCATTTTAGGACATTAAGTTACCTTCTCCCTTTTGTAATATGTAATACCGGTACCCTTTAATGTACTCAGCGATTCCACCTTTCAAATCCATTGTAACAAAATAAATGGCGACTCTGCTAGCTCTTACCAGCTGTCAAACATCATTGGCGGCATTTGTGGGTGATGTGTGTGTACAGTCATGGCCAAAAGTTTTGAGAATGACAAAAATATTAGTTTTCACAAAGTTTGCTGCTAAACTGCTTTTAGATCTTTGTTTCAGTTATTTCTGTGATGTAGCGAAATATAATTACACGCACTTCATACGTTTCAAAGGCTTTTATCGACAATTACATGACATTTATGCAAAGTGTCAGTATTTGCAGTGTTGGCCCTTCTTTTTCAGGACCTCTGCAATTCGACTGGGCATGCTCTCAATCAACTTCTGGGCCAATTCCTGACTGATAGCAACCCATTCTTTCATAATCACTTCTTGGAGTTTGTCAGAATTAGTGGGTTTTTGTTTGTCCACCCGCCTCTTGAGGATTGACCACAAGTTCTCAATGGGATTAAGATCTGAGGAGTTTCCAGGCCATGGACCCAAAAAGTCAACGTTTTGGTCCCCGAGCCACTTAGTTATCACTTTTGCCTTATGGCACAGTGCTTCATCGTGCTGGAAAATGCATTGTTCTTCATCAAACTGTTGTTGGATTGTTGGAATAAGTTGCTGTTGGAGGGTGTTTTGGTACCATTCTTTATTCATGGCTGTGTTTTTGGGCAAAATTGTGAGTGAGCCCACTCCCTTGGATGAGAAGCAACCCCACACATGAATGGTCTCAGGATGCTTTACTGTTGGCATGACACAAGACTGATGGTAGCGCTCACCTTTTCTTCTCCGGACAAGCCTTTTTCCAGATGCCCCAAACAATCGGAAAGAGGCTTCATCGGAGAATATGACTTTGCCCCAGTCCTCAGCAGTCCATTCACCATACTTTCTGCAGAAGATCAATCTGTCCCTGATGCTTTTTTTGGGAGAGAAGTGGCTTCTTTGCTGCCCTTCTTGACACCAGGCCATCTTCCAAAAGTCTTCGCCTCACTGTGCGTGCAGATGCGCTCACACCTGCCTGCTGCCATTCCTGAGCAAGCTCTGCACTGGTGGCACTCCGATCCCGCAGCTGAATCCTCTTTAGGAGACGATCCTGGCGCTTGCTGGACTTTCTTGGATGCCCTGAAGCCTTCTTAACAAGAATTGAACCTCTTTCCTTGAAGTTCTTGATGATCCTATAAGTTGTTGATTGAGGTGCAATCTTAGTAGCCACAATATCCTTGCCTGTGAAGCCATTTTTATGCAACGCAATGGTTAACAATGGAAGAACAATGATTTCAAGCATCACTCTCCTTTTAACATGTCAAGTCTGCCATTTTAACCCAATCAGCCTGACATAATGATCTCCAGCCTTGTGCTCGTCAACATTCTCACCTGAGTTAACAAGACGATTACTGAAATGATCTCAGCAGGTCCTTTAATGACAGCAATGAAATGTAGTGGAAAGGTTTTTTTGGGATTAAGTTAATTTTCATGGCAAAGAAGGACTATGCAATTCATCTGATCACTCTTCATAACATTCTGGAGTATATGCAAATTGCTATTATAAAAACTTAAGCAGCAACCTTTCCAATTTCCAATATTTATGTAATTCTCAAAACTTTTGGCCACGACTGTACGTCGCTTGGTTGCTGAGCTACGGGCGGACAGCGTGCATTCCAAATGCGAACCACGAGTTCCGCATTGCTGAAAGCCAGGTGAGGCAGGCAATTAGGGGTAAGATTAGCCGGACACCAAGTGTATTTAAAGAGGGAGTTAGCGCAATTCAGCGCTCTCCCAAACTACCACAATTGGCGGTGAGACACAGGTGGACAGGGGACACTTCCCTACACTTGAATTTGGACGCTTGTTATTAAAAGTCCAGACAGCAAATATGACGAGAACCTGCCTTAGTCAATTATAGTAAGTAGATCTTGACATTTATGATCTAATAGTCCCATATATAGTTCGTCATATAGGACTGATAGTGACCAATGTTTTGTGTACTCCCTCAAGTTCATTGAAGTCCCCTGATGAGTTCTGGTAACCCAGGACAAAACATGGCATATAGGGCCGTGTAAAATAGGGTATAATAGGGAAAAGGCCCCAATACAGGGACAGGTTCCGTATGGGGTCGCCCCTATCGGGGCGGGTGCTCTGTGTCTGGTAGGCAGGTGAACTGTATAGTCCGTTACCCTCCATTTAGGTAGGGCCTTTATTTTAGGGCATAACAGGAGATTCCATCACTGCCGTTTACCACATTAGTGCTGGTCACAACTGTCCTTCTGTCACCCACGATAGGGCCATCACGCCATCAGGTGTGGATCTCCCTACTGAATTTGGTAAGATCCACCCTTTTTCTCTTTTTCTACATTTATTTTATGGAACAAGTAGGTGGTGTTTTTATTTATTTGTGTCTTGTCTCACATTGTGGTTCACTCAAAACTTATAAAAAAATAAATAAATACATAGTAAAAGTTATGTTTTAAGATACCCAGTTCAAATGATATTCTGATTATTGGTTTGGGTTTATGTCAGGTACTACTGACATATTATTGAAAAAACACCCATTTTGGGCCAAATACTAAATTTGCGGCCTTTGCTGCATCTGTCAGTGTGAGATACAAGTTTGAAATACTGCAATAATATTCTGGGTTTGAAAAAAACCACGCATTTTTGGCAATATCCTACATCTGGGACCTTTGCAGCATTTGTCAGTGTGAAATACAAGCTTGAAATATTTAAATATTTTTCTGGGTTTAAAAAACACCCATTTTTGGCAATATCTTACATCTGGGGCCTTTGCAGCATTTGTTAGTGTGAAAAACAAGCTTGAAATATTGCAATAATGTTCTTGGTCTAAAAAAAAAAAAACATTTTGGGCAAAATACAAAATTTGCATCCTTTGCTGCATCTGTCAGTGTGAAATACACACATTAGATACTGCTGTTTTATTCTGTTATTAAAAAAGCAACCATTTTGGGCCAAATACTAAATTTGCAGCCTTTGCTGCATCTGTCACTGTGAGATACAAGCTTGAAATACTGCAATAATATTCTTGGTTTAAAAAACACCCATGTTGGGCAAAATACTAAATTTGCAGCCTTTGCTGCATTTACCAGTGTGAAAGACAAGCTTGAAATATTGCAATAATATTCTTAGTTTAAAAAAAAAAAAACATTTTGGGCAAAATACAAAATTGGCAGCTTTTGTTGCATCCGTCAGTGTAAAATACACGCGTTAGATACTGCTGTTATATTCTGCTAAAAAAATATATATAACATTTTGGGCCAAATACTAAATTTGCGGCCTTTGCTTCATCTGTCACTGTGAAATACAGGAGTTAGATACTGCTGTTTTATTCTGTTATTAAAAAAACACCCATTTTGGGCCAAATACTAAATTTGCATCCTTTGCTGCATCTGTCAGTGTGAAATACATGCTTTAGAAACTGCTGTTTTATTCTGTTATTAAAAAAAACCACCCATTTTGGGCCAAATACTACATTTGCGGCCTTTGCTGCATCTGTCACTGTGAGATACAAGCTTGAAATTCTGCAATCATATTCTGGGCTTAAAAAGACACCCATTTTTGGCAATATCATACATCTGGGGCCTTTGCAGCATTTGTTAGTGTGAAAAACAAGCTTGAAATGTTGCAATAATATTCTTGGTTTAAAAAAACACCCATGTTGGGCAAAATACTAAATTTGCAGCCTTTGCTTCATTTGCCAGTGGGAAAGACAAGCTTGAAATATTGCAATAATATTCTTGGTTTAAAAAAAAACAAAAAACATTTTGGGCAAAATACTAAATTTGCAGCGTTTGTTGCATCCGTCAGTGTAAAATACAAGCGTTAGATACTGCTGTTATATTCTGCTATAAAAAAAAACACCCATTTTGGGCCAAATACTATATTTGCGGTCTTTGCTGCATCTGTCACTGTGGAATACACGAGTTAGATACTGCTGTTATATTCTGTTATTAAAAAAACACTCATTTTGGGACAAATACTAAATTTACAGCCTTTGCTGCATCTGTCAGTGTGAAATACATGCGTTAGATAGTGCTGTTATATTATGTTATTATAAAAACACAAGTCTCCTACTGAAAGATCAGAGTTGGCACCTGCAGCCGATGTCCATCAGTCCTTCACCTCAGCCCCTTGCAAATCAGACAAGTGCAGCATACGGGTAGGTTACCCGACACTGCTAGTTTGTACTGTGTATTTCCCTTTAAGCCAGTTAGGCCTGGTGCAGGCAATATTTATTCCAGCCAGCAGAGGGAGCCCCCAGTTCAATATAAATAGGCTAGGGCCTAGCCTAGGAAGTTCAGAAGTTTCTAGAGTCAGTGCTGGGAGAGACAGCGGCAAGTCCAGAAAAGCAAGAGGTACTAAAGATAACAGAGGAGGTACTTGATGATTATAAAACCAAGGATATAAGCCAGAGCTAGGGCATCGGGCCTTGGAGAAGAGTTTCTATGTTCCAGGATCAGTCAGGAATAGAGTGCAAGCCGCCTGTACTACAAATCCTGTGTTTAACACTCTGAAGTCACCTTGCTATATATATATTGCCTGCATCAAATGTACTGCAACCAACTGTCTGCAAAGGAACTGCGCTTCCATCTATGTCCATGCATGATGACTACTAAAGTTTGAGTTCTGTTTTAACATCACGTGGTTCCTCAGTTATTCCTGCTATCAGCAAACGGCGTGCCACCGTTTAATTGGCACTGGCGTCACGAACATTACTTATCATCACCTGCCCTTGCAGAGAGTCAGCTGTCTCAGGTTAGTGTCACAATTGCACTACAACACCCAGGAACATTTCTACACCTAACTTGAGTACGCTGCACTTCTCTTTTGGCGTCACGAACAGGATCTGCACGCTTTCTAGTGCAAGAAGCGTGAACTTTGTGCCTTATACAGTTGCCCTGTGACCAAAGTGACAAATTGCCTGTTTTATTAAAGTGGACTTTGTGGACTGAAAAACATACCAAAAGTGTCCCTAAAATCTCCAAAAAGCACTGTGCAGTGTTGTGCTATCAAGACGAAGGAAATCGCCACATCGGAGTGTGGTTTTATGGACTTTTTACAACCCTGCTTGCTGTCAGGGAATGGTGACCAAGATGGCCACCGGCCGCCTGGAGTAAAGTTTCCCGCGCTGCTGAGGACCTTCGTGGGCGGATCCCTTCAAAGACACAGAAAATCCCGCCCCTCGTCATCATCGCACCGCCGCGGCCCGGTTTCTTCTACGTCACCGCGTACTCAGGACGTCCGGGATCTCTCGAGACTTCGCCTGCGCAAGCCCGGCGATACCGGTAAGAACTTGTAACCGGAGGGAAGGGGATTGTTCCGGCCCCTTTAGTCACCAGCGGCCACATCTCAATAGACTAACATGTCAGAACCGGGAGAGCTTGCAGCTCCTAATCATCCCATTGCCCCCAGCATAATGCCCTTTACCATGCCTTACTATTTCGGGGCCCCATGGTTTCCCCGCTACAGAGGAGAGACCCATACCCAGAGAGACTTTAAAGAAAAGTTGCTGGCATTATTCAAACTGTACCCCATAAATGCCGAGCAGCAAATGGAAATCCTGCTAGCGCAGCTGGAGGGAGCTGCCCGCAGGGAGGTATTATCCTGGCCTGCTACTGAGCGGAGTACTCTAGAGCAGATATTCACCCGCCTCAGGACCACTTTTGAAACCAGGACTGCCTCAGAGATAAAGATGCACTTCTTTGGCAAGAAACAGAAGTCCGGTGAGTCCCTCCGTGACTATGCCCTATCACTGCAGGAGGCTTTAGGGGCTGTAATTCAGATAGATCCCAAAGAGGCTGATAATCAGGACCAGACCTTGAGGGAACAATTTATCAACGGGGTGTCTAGTGAGCAAATAAGGACCCAACTAAAGATGCTGTCCGCCCAGCACCCTAACAGTACCTTTCTGGACTTTAAAGAACTGGCTATAAAAATTCTGGGGTCAACAGTATCTACGGAGTTGAGCACCCTTCCTGAATCACCAGCCTGCAGGCCAAAACCGCTTATCACTAACCAAGCTCATGCCGGTCAAGCTGTTCAAGCTTCAGCTACCGATACTATCGCCATGCTGACAGAGCAAGTAAATCACCTCACTAAAAGTCTAGAGAGAGTGTGCAGAAAAATAGAGGAATGGGAAAAACCCATAATGTCAGAAGAAGAGTTCCTGTCACCTCCTAGGCCGTTCCCACCTCCATACCAAGAGACTCACCCCAGGGATCCTGGGAGGCGTAATAGAGGTCGCAAGAGGCCCGTGTGTGCATACTGCAAAAAGCTGGGACACACAGAATCCACGTGCTGGCAGTTAAACGGGCAACCCCTGAGGCTGAGGACCACCCCTCGGGAGGTAGAACACTAGGTCCAGAGGATCCAAATTGGATGCCACGGTATGTAGGATCCCATCCTAAAATCAACATAGAGATCAACGGGGTCTCCTTTGAAGCCCTATTAGATACTGGGTCTCAGGTCACTACCATTCAGCTGCCTGCATTTGAAAAGTTCTGGGACACCGCCCAATTAACCCAGCCGCCTGAATCCTGGGTAGAGATTATCGCCAGCAATGGCAAACCAGTAAAGATTCACGGATACTGGGAACCCACCCTGCAGGTGGGAGAAGTAACCTTGCCTCAACAGGGGGTGATAGTAGAACAGGCCGGCGACAGAGGAGGACATCCTGTCATTCTAGGCACTAATGTCTTCAAAAACTGTTATTCAGAAATACTTGCCGTATTACATCAGACTTTGCCCACTGCTTCCTCTGCATCCAAGAGGGTAATTCAAAAGACTATTACTGTGTTAAGTGCCCAGCAGAGGTTTGCTAATGGGAAAGGAGAAATTTGTACTGCCAGGATTAGTGATATTAAGCCTGTGACTTTGCCTCCTAATTCTCAAACTCTTTTATGGTGTCGTGCTGTCCTGGGAGTCCAAGGCCGAGATTATCCAGCCCTGGTGGAACCAATCCAGATGGAGGATTACCCTTATGTGAGAGCTGCCAAGTGCCTGGTGAACGTCTCCCAAGGTAAAGTACCTGTCCGTCTGATTAACCTGAGTGATCATCCTGTTGCGCTTACTAAGCATTGCCGTGTTGCCCAGCTGTCCCAGGTGTCCTTCCAAGACATCATTCGTCTTCCAGTGACAGAAAAGCCGCCAGCTGCAGTCAGCGGATGTTCGCCGGTGACCCAGCCACAAGTGCCCTGGTGGGAAGAGCTCCATGTAGGGGACGAGACTACCCCCCAACATCAACAAGAAGGGATTCTACAACTTGTCAAGGAGCACCACCAGGCCTTCAGTAAGCATGCTACTGACTATGGAGAGGTTAGTGCCATACAACACACCATACCTACTGGCTCTCACCCTCCTATCAAGGAGAGATACAGACCCTTACCGCCTACTTCATATCAGACTGTAAAAGAAATGATCCAAGAGATGAAAGACTCTAATGTAATCCGGGACAGCCGTAGTCCGTGGGCTGCACCCCTGGTCCTTGTAAAGAAAAAGGATGGTGGTATCCGTTTCTGTGTGGATTATAGAAAAATTAACCAAATAACCCACAAGGATGCATACCCACTGCCCCGCATTGAGGAGTCACTAACTGCTCTGGGCTCCTCTGCCTATTTCTCCACCTTGGACTTGACCAGTGGCTACTGGCAAGTACCCATGGCCCCTGCAGATAGGGAAAAGACTGCTTTCACCACTCCCATTTGCCTGTATGAATTCAATTGTATGCCGTTCGGGCTATGTAATGCCCCAGGAACTTTCCAGAGACTAATGGAGCGGTGTTTGGGTCACAAAAACTTCGAAACAGTGCTGCTGTATCTAGATGACGTCATTGTGTACTCAAAAACATATGAAGACCATCTGAAACATTTGGCAGAAGTATTTGAAATCCTTATCAAATATGGCTTGAAGGTAAAGCCATCCAAGTGTCACCTGCTCAAACCTGCAGTAAGATACCTGGGGCATGTGGTAAGCGGAGAGGGCGTGCAACCTGACCCTGATAAGTTAGCGGCTGTCCGTAATTGGCCGGTTCCTACTACTGTCAAGGAAGTGAGGGGTTTCCTTGGTTTTGCAGGCTACTATAGACGGTTTATCCCCCATTTTGCTCAAATAGCTGATCCTATCCAGGAACTCTTGAGGGGGCAACCCAAGAAAAGTCCTAGAACTCCTGTGCCCATTGAGTGGAATGAGGAAAGAGAGATAGCGTTCCAATTGCTAAAAAGGAAACTGACCGAGCCTCCTGTGTTAGGTTATCCAGATTATAGCAAGCCTTTCCATCTTTATACCGATGCTAGCAAGCGAGGCCTGGGAGCTGTGTTAGCCCAAATCCAAGAGGGAAAAGAGAGAGTGATAGCATATGCAAGCCGCTCCCTGAAAGGAGCTGAGAAAAATGACCAGAATTATAGTTCCTTTAAACTAGAGTTCCTGGCATTAGTGTGGGCAGTGACGGAAAAATTCAAAGATTATCTAGCCGCCACCCCGTTCATTGCATTCACTGACAATAACCCTCTGGCACATCTGAATACAGCTAAATTAGGGGCCTTGGAGCAGAGATGGGCCTCTCGCCTCGCCAACTATGATTTCTCTGTAAAATATCGTGCTGGACGTACTAATGATAATGCTGATGCTTTATCCAGGCTTCCCACAGAGACAGCTCCTGATGATGTGCGAGATGCTTGGGAAGATGTAGAGATGCCGGCCTTCTATAACAAATTTGCTCAACAGGATCAGGCTCGAGCTACCAATGACAGAGCTGCAGTTCCTTCACCCTCCAGTAGGCCTGAACCTAAAGAAGAAAGGTGGGTGAAACTACAGTCTGAAAGTAGAGTGCTGGGTGAGTTGTTGGACTTCATTACTAGTGGCAGAGCCCCTGAGAGGATTCGGCGTAAGAGTGCAGATCCTGAGCTCATCAAACTGTGGAGACAGCGCCATCAACTCTTCATACAAAAGGGCCTATTGCTACGGAGAAGCCTAGACCCAGTGTCCAACGAGAGAGTGCACCAGATTCTCATACCCCGACGAGATGCAGGTATGGTGTTGGAGATGTACCACAATCAATCCAGTCACTTTGGGGTCCAAAAGACTGAGGCTACTATCCGCCAGCGGTTTTACTGGGTGGGCATGAGAGAAGACATGGAGAAGTGGTGTCGGGAGTGTGTAGCCTATGCCTTAAAACAAAGTGAGCACCATGATCAGAGGGCACCACTGAGACCCATTGTAAGTACTCGTCCTCTTGAACTTGTCGCCATCGACCATGTGAAACTGGAGCCTAGTCGCTCAGGGTATACTTATGCCATGACTATTATTGACCATTTCACTAAATTTGTTGTAGCGGTGCCTGTGAGAGACCAGACAGCCAAGACTACAGCCGAACTGTTCTGGAAGCACTTCCTCCTGCCCTACGGATGTCCAGAAAAGATCCTCACCGATCAAGGACCTGCTTTTGAGTCCCATCTGTTACATGAACTGTGCCGCTTACACAACTGTAAGAAGATCCGGACAACGGCCTACCATCCTCAAGGTAATGGATTATGTGAAAAAATGAATCAGACCTTGATAGAGATGCTGAGGGCCGTACCTCCTGAAACCAGAGGAGATTGGCCTAATCTGTTGCCACAGCTCATGTTCACGTACAATCATACCATCCATTGTTCCACTGGGTATACCCCTTTTTATTTGATGTTTGGACGCCAAGGGACATTGCCTGCTGATCATTCATTGGACATACATGTACCTGATTGCATTAACCCATTACCTAACACCGACTGGGTTGCTGAGCATCAAAGGCGATTGAATACAGCCAAATTGTTCAGGAACGTATGGACTATGCTAGGGACCGACAGCAGAAAGACTATGATCAAGCAGCCCATGCAGAACCCTTGACAATAGGGGCTGTGGTATGGTTAAAAAATAACCGCCGTACCAGTAAACTGGACAGTAAATGGGAGCGAAGTCCCTATGTTGTCACTGCAATCCCAAATGTTGAAACTCACACTTATGAGATCACCCGGGAAGGCAGGGGATCCCAAATTGTACACCGAAACCGGTTAAAGCTCTGCCTGACACCAGAACCTAGTGCCGAGAGTTCTAGATCTGAATCCCCTGTGTCAGAGTCATCAGTACCGCCCGAGGATCCTATGCAGGCTGTCAGTAACCTAAGGTATGACTCTGATCCCATGCATTGGCTTCTGACACCATGGTTGAACTTGCTGGTGCCTGCTCCGGCACCTACTGTATCTTCACCTCCAGAAGAGCCGGTTCAAGATGCCCCGGATCCAGTTTCCCCTCTAGTGGATCTAGTTGTTCCTGTTGTTCCTGTTGTTCCTGACCAAGGTCTCACTGATGGAGACCCTCCTGTTGCTCCTCTTTCTTCTACCTCGTTGCTAAGAGGAGACCCCTGTGTTGAGAAGGTCTACCCGGATGACCAGGGGACGTCCGCCAGTCCGTTTAGGAGACTTTGACTATGCTGGTGGTGTCTCCTCTCGAGTAGTTGCTACTGGTAATACTTTACTTGACATTTGTGCGCAAGAATGGACTCCTCCACGTGAGCCCTTGCCTGTGATACACCCACAGGAGACCCCTGGGTAGTTCTGTTATTATACTGCCACCAAAGAAAATGGACTAACCTGGTTCACCCTAAGTCCGCTGTGCCAGGTCAGCGGCCGTGTCTAAGAAGTAAGAAGACGCCCCTTTCCCTTGCGTCATTTGGTCATGAAGTTATTAATGTTATGTTTTTCTGTGTGAAACAATTATTTATTATATTTATAATGAATGCTTATGTTATGTACCATGTTATGCCGGTTCAGGAAGGTGTGTGTGAGTACGAGGCCTTACTCACGTTAAAGTCTGGGGGTGTGCAGCATACGGGTAGGTTACCCGACACTGCTAGTTTGTACTGTGTATTTCCCTTTAAGCCAGTTAAAAACGCTGCTGGTGATGATGGAAGAGGCCTCCACCTCACACATCAAGATAATTTTTTTTAATTTGTACGTATTTTATTTTATGTCATTTCACTAATTTGTCTGTTTTGCGTTTTCAGGTGAAATTCACCAATTTTTGGCTGTGTTATACCCCTGCTCTACCTAGTAGACAAGTAAACAAATTTCACAAATTTGTCTGTTACATTTTCGGGTGAAATTCACCAATTTTTGGCTGTGATATACCCCTGCTCTACCTAGTAGACAGGTAAATGAATTTTACTAATTTTTCTGTTCAATTTTTGGGTGAAATTCACAATTTTTTGGCTGTGATATACCCCTGCTCTATCTAGTAGACAGGTAAACAAATTTCACTAATTTGTCTGTTACATTTTCGGGTAAAATTCCCCAATTTTTGGCTGTGATATACCCCTGCTCTACCAAGCTGACAGGTTAATACATTTCACAAATTTTTCTGTTACATAGTTGGGTGACATTCACCAATTTTTGGCTGTGATATACCCCTGATCTACCTAGTAGACAGGTTAATAAATTTCACAAATTTTTCTGTTAGACTGTCGGGTGACACTCACCAATTTATGGCTGTGATATACCCCTGCTCTACCTATTTGACAGTTTAATAAATTTTACTAATTTTTCTGTTACATTGTCGGGTGACATTCTCCAATATTTGGCTGTGATATACCCCTGCTCTACCTAGTGGACAGGTTAATAAATTTCACAAATTTTTCTGTTACATTGTCGGGTGATATTCACCAATTTTTGGCTGTGATATAGCCCTGCTCTACCTAGTGGACAAGGAAATACATTTTACTAATTCGTCTGTTACATTCTTTGGTGACATTTTACAATTTTTGCCGTTAATAAACCCCTGCTCTGCATAGGTGACAGGGACCGAAAGTTAAAAAAATCATCTATTCCATTGTTGTGTGGCATTAACCCATTTCTGGCAATAAAAAACCCCTGCTCTGCATAGGTGACATTGAATTAAATTTCTAAAATTTGTTTTTTAATTGACGCACTCCCCCTCCTTTCATTCGATGCTTCAGCTTTAACAACTTGTCCCACATTTCCGCTCGTTCACATTGGAGCCATTGACCTCCCTTGGATGTGGTATCTCTTTCTCATGCTCCCTCTCTGGTGTGGAACCCTGATTCGCCATTAACCGTGATCAACATGGTAGGTGCAGAAAAGAGCATCAAAAGTAGATAGAGAAGATATCCAAATGGATTGTGGATGTCACGGGGACATGCGATCAGGCAGAAGATATCTAGAGTCAACTAGGCGGCAGCAGAGCCTCTCCTGTCTAATGTTTCCAAATCACAAATACCCCAGTGACATTCTGTATAATTTTGTATTAATCATTCCAATAACAGGGCATCTTAAGA
This sequence comes from Bufo bufo, assembly GCF_905171765.1. Taxonomy (NCBI): domain Eukaryota; kingdom Metazoa; phylum Chordata; class Amphibia; order Anura; family Bufonidae; genus Bufo; species Bufo bufo. The sequence continues at coordinate 326,935,675 of NC_053389.1, forward strand.
GTCCTGTATTGTTATTTATCGTCACTACCTCCCCGAGTCGGGAGTGGGTAATTGCCGCACGCCACCTCCTTTACTTGGAAGCTTCGGCTTCAATAATTTGTCCCACATTTCAGCTTGATCACATTGCAGCCATTGACCTCCCTTGGATGTGGTCTCCCTTTCTCACGCTCCCTCTCCGGCGTGGAACCCTGATTCACCGCTAACCGTGATCACCATGGTAGGCGCAGAAAAGAACATCGAAAGTTGATAGAGCAGATATCCAATTGGATCGTGGACATCACGGGGACGTGCGACATGGTGGAGCAGTATGTGTGCACACGCCTACACATACTGACTGATGGGTCTGCCCCCTTCAACTTCTGGGTCTCCAAATTGGGCATATGGCCTGAGCTTGCCCTTTACAACTTTGAGGTACTGGCCTGCCCTGCAGCCAATGTATTGTCTGATCATTTGTTTAGAACGGCTGGAGGGGGGTTTCCCAATGTTTTAGGGTGTACCCTAATTTAAACAAAAAAAATAAAAAATAAAAAAATAAAACCAAAAAGCAGTGTAGGCTACCACTCATCCTCAACCGCCGCTTCAACCTACACCGCCACATCCACCGCCTCCTCAACCTCCTACTCCATATGGACCTCATTTTATGTTATTTTAGGTCATTTCCCTATCCACATTTGTTTGCAGAGCACTTGCCATGCTCTAAACCACATTTTTCTGCCATTTGCAGCCCTATAGCCCTTTCTATGACTTTTTTACAGCCATTTTAGTGCTCAAAAGTTCGAGTCTTCATTGACTTCAATGGGGTTCGGGTTCAGGGTCAAGTTCGTGTCAAGCTTGGGTCCCGAACTCGAACTTTTTTGTGAAGTTCGGCCAAACCCGTCGAACCCGAACAGCCAGGTGTCCGCTCAACTCTATTTCTGACCTTTTCATGTGAACCAAACACTCTCCCCTCTTCAGAGCAGGGGGTGCCTGGTTTAATGCTCAGGTTCTCTCATTGACCTCCATTGTGTAGTGTCCTCGGCAAAGCACCCGAGCATCCCGAGGTGTTCTACTCGAGCACCCGAGCACTTTGGTGCTCAATCAACACTATTAATAACATAGCTAAACCAGACATCCAAAATGTCAGTCTGTCTGGTTTGTCTAACTTTTTCCCTCCAAAACATAGTCTTCTTTAACTCTTATGATAACTATTGAAAATTACTAACTTCTCATTATTAGCTAGAAAGTCCCAAAAGTCTCTCAGTATTCATTAGGTCTAGTTTCAAACCTGTAGAGTGAATTCTGCCAGGCTGTGGCAGCAGAGAACAGCCTGCAGGAATTCAGCGGATCCGACACTGCTGGATGACGATGCAATGCCCGCTGGGTAATGCGGATGATTGCCTGGACACAAACCACTGCATGGTATGGTTTGTGTCTGGAAGATTCCTGGCATTGTCTGCCGGAAGAGCCAGATGGAATTCACACCGGAGATTGGAAACTAGCCTAACCCTTTTCACAGTGCAAATACAGTGCAATTGAACAGGATATATGTCACAGTAAACTTATAAAATGCAGTTACACAGTATTAAACAGTATAAGTTAACCCTTTAAAATAAAATTGAGGAGTTGATGTCTTTGCATAGGTGAATCAGTGGCAAATGTCCACAAATGTCCGGACTTCAAAGTATCCCTGTTACAGGGTACTACAATTATATTTGGGAAACCCCTCTTAAATATTTGTTTTAACTAGTTTTGGAGTTTTACATTATACTATACTAGACATGTGCAATATAACAAGCAGGGGAAATCATTTGCATGGTGCTCTACTTTAATGTCATGTCCATTAAATATAAGTTGTGGAACAGAGTGTGAAGTCTTGTAATTAGGGATGAGTGAACCCAGACCGCACTGTTCGGGTTCATACTGAACATTACGGTGTCCGGGTACCCGAACACGGGCATTGACCCAAAAGTTTGTGTTTGTTGTTTGGAGTTGAAATAAAGCTTGTTGAAAGGCTGCAGCACACTTGAAAGCCATCACAGTCATGCCTAGCATGGCTCTGATTGGCCGGCGCATCATGTGACCCTGCATGCATAAATGCCGGATCACCTGGTTCGCCGCCATTCTGCTCTGAGTAGTGTAGGGACAGGACCCTGCTACAGTGAGGGACAGTATTAGGCTTTTATTTTTTTTAATAAGTCTGTGAGTGATCTGTAGGCATTTATGTGGGTGTAATACAAAACTTTTGCACCAGTGACACAGAAATACAATACTTAATCTGGCTGTTCAGTTTGAGAGTGACCTGTAGGCATTTTTCGTCGGTGTAATACAATACCTTTGCACCAGTAACACGGAAATACAATACTTAATCATGCTTTTTAGTCTGTGGATGACATGTAGTCATTTTTGGTCGGTGCAATACTACTCTTTTGCACCAGTGACACAGAAACACAATACTTAATTGGGCTGTTAATTCTGTGGTTGGCCTAGAGTCATTATTGGGGTTCAAAACTCTGCATTTTCATCCATTTTACTGTTATAAGAATTTGTGTTGGTGACATTGTGTAGAAAGTAACCTCGCCACTGGGTTTTGAAGGGGCCTGTTTGGCAGCCTCTTGCCTCAGGATTATGGCCCATGTATATTCTGGAAGGAGAAGATAGACCGGCTGCACAGCCTAAATCTGTGGAACTGTTTTGGGCAGGAAAGCAATGCTTGTGGTCGGTCAAATGTGACTTCCGTGGAATTCGGGAACCCCTGCTCGGATCTGGGTGATTTTTGGATATGTTGTTTGCTCAGATCAGAGCTATCCAGGGATGTATTATTTAGGGATATATGTGGGGTTCATCACACTGCCTGTGCATCCGTCTTTGGCTACTTTCACACGTTTTGGTTTACGTTTGTGAGATCCGATCAGGGCTCTCACAAGCGGTACAAAACGGATCAGTTTTTCCCTAATGCATTCCGAATGGAAAAATATCTGCTCAGAATGCATCAGTTTGCCTCAGTTTGCCTCCGTTCCGTCTCCATTCCGCTTTAGAGGCGGACACCAAAACGCTGCTTGCAGCATTTTGGTGTCCGTCTGATGAAACTAAGCCAAATGGATCTGTCCTGACACACAATGGGGACGGATTAGTTTTCTATGACACAATCTGACACAATAGAAAACTTATCTGTCTCCAATTGACTTTCAATGGTGCTCAAGACAGATCCGTCTTGGCTATGTTAAAGATAATACAAACGCATCCGTTCTGAACGGATGCAGACGGTTGTATTATCTGAACTGATCTGTCTGTGTAGATCCATGATGGATCCGCACTGAACAAGAGTGTGAAAGTAGCCTTACTGTAATAGCAGGGTAAATCCGTCTTTTTTTGAGCTGCAAAACAGTTCATTTGCACAGAAATACAATTTGGTGGGTGACCGTAAAAAAATGAGAGGAGCATCCACTAGAAGAAGAGGCCGTGGTCGTGGTGCTGCTGGTTTTGGTGCTGCTGGTTTTGGTCATGGTGGAGCTCATGCTGTAGGGAGAGGACGTTGTCGATCTGTGCCAGCTATGCGGCCAAATAAAACACCATACTATGGTGCATGCAGGTGACAGGAGGTTCTTCGTCATTTTGTAGGCCCGAATACCGCTCTACGAATGGTGAGGCCAGAACAAGTAGAAGCAGTAGCAGATTGGATGGCTGACAGTGATTCCAGTTCCTTCACATTGTCTCCTACCTGGTCCCCTACTGAAAGCACAGAGTCGGCACTGGCGGCCCACAGGCATCTGTCTTCCACCTCAACCTCTACTGAGTCCAAAGTCATGCAGCAGTCACTTATGATTATTGATGACTCTGCTGGCTGGGTTTCCATGGGCCCTCCACCTTGCTCGGCCACAGAAGAGGAAGAAATTGAGTGTACTGATACCCAACCACTTATGCTTGAGGATGAGGATGTGAGAGGACTGTCGCAGCTTGTCTCTGCTGATGATGACCAAACACAGGTGTCAACTGCTGGAGACTAGCCAGGAGGGCAGGGGTGAGGAGTGGGTGGAAGATGATGTGTAGGATGATGAGGTCCTAGATCTCACATGGCATCCAGGTCATCAGAGTGATATGTGCAGTTCGGAGGAAGAGGTGGTGGTCATGCAGGCCCAGCTGCAGAGCAAAAGAGGGAGCAGGGTGCAAAAGCAGAGCAGCCGCCCCCCAGCCAGTACACTTCATACTGCCCAACATGCCAAGGGATAGAGCACACCAAAGCCAGCTCAAAGGAGTTCCTTGGAGTATCAGTTCTTCAGGCAATATGCTGATGACAAGACACCAGTGGTTTGCACTGCGCAAGCGAGGCATAAATATTCTAAACCTGAGCAGCACCTGCATAACCAGGCATCTGACTGCAAAGCACGAACTGCAGTAGAGTAGACACCTGAAAAACCATGAAAGATCAGAGGCCCCTCCTGCTCCCTCTTCTGTTGTCTTGTCTCTTCCTCCCCTTCTGGAGTGAAAGGCCACCTGGCATCCCTCAAAGTAAGGATGTGACAGCCACACCACCACCACCACCACCATCGGAGTCACCGAGCATGTCCACACTGTCCCATGAAAGTGTTCAGCTGTCCACCCCATAAACACTGGAGAGAAAAAGGAAGTACCCCCCTACCCACATGTGAGCTCTGGTCCTGAATTCCTGCATTTCAAAATTCCTGACCTTTGAAATGCTGCTATTCCATCTGGTGGAGATGGAGAGTTTTAAAAATGTAATGATGGTGGCTGTCCCATGGTACATGGTTCCCAGCCACTTTTCGGGGCCGGCTGTGCTTGCAAGCGTAAGAAAAACAAAAATAAAAAACAAAAACAAAATAAAAAATAATAATGTTGGCTACCTCCTCCGCCTGCACCGCCATGTCCGCCTCTTCAGCCTGCACCGCCATGTCGACCTCCTTCTCCACTCGGACCGCCACCTCCTGGCTCAAGATTATTATGTCTTACAGTATATTGGCAGAGTAGAGAAATATACTGTCCAAACCCCAAAAAATGGCTGTAGGTCACACACAGAATTAACAGACAAATAAAAATTAAAAAAATGAAAGAAAGAAACCCCACAAAAACAATATTGGCTTTCTCCTCTGCCTCTTCCACCTACATGGCGATGTCTACAGCCTCCTCCACTTCTTACTTCACTTTGTCCTCCGCCTCCTGATTCAAGATTATTATTTTTATACACTGCTCAAAAAAATAAAGGGAACACAAAAATAACACATCCTAGATCTGGGTTAATTAAATATTCTTCTGAAATACTTGCTATGTTCTTTACATAGTTGAATGTGCTGACAACAAAATCACACAAAAAAAAAAAATGGAAATCTAATTTTTCACCCCGTGGAGGTCTGGATTTGGAGTCACACTCAAAATTAAAGTGGAAAAACACACTACAGGCTGATCCAACTTTGATGTAATGTCCTTAAAACAAGTCAAAATGAGGCTCAGTAGTGTGTGTGGCCTCCACATGCCTGTATGACCTCCCTACAATGCCTGTGCATGCTCCTGATGAGGTGGCGGACGGTCTCCTGAGGGATCTCCTCCCAGACCTGGACTAAAGCATATGCCAACTCCTGGACAGTCTGTGGTGCAACGTGACGTTGGTGGATAGAGCGAGACATGATGTCCCAGATGTGCTCAATTGGATTCAGGTCTGGGGAACGGGCGGGCCAGTCCATAGCATCAATGCCTTCGTCTTGCAGGAACTGCTGACACACTCCAGCCACATGAGGTCTAGCATTGTCTTGCATTAGGAGGAACCCAGGGCCAACCGCACCAGCATATGGTCTCACAAGGGGTCTGAGGATCTCATCTCGGTACCTAATGGCAGTCAGGCTACCTCTGGCGAGCACATGGAGGGCTGTGCGGCCCTCCAAAGAAATGCTACCCCACACCATTACTGACCCAATGCCAAACCGGTCATGCTGGATGATGTTGCAGGCAGCAGAACATTCTCCACGGCGTCTCCAGACTCTGTCACGTCTGTCACATGTGCTCAGTGTGAACCTGCTTTCATCTGTGAAGAGCACAGGGCGCCAGTGGCAAATTTGCCAATCTTGGT